>NC_140970.1:84784174-84799174 GCF_056783735.1 Eptatretus burgeri | reverse complement strand
CCCTCAAAGCTTCCTGTCCCTCCTTTCTGCATCCCTCCTCACCCCACCCTCTCACCCCACCCCCAAACTGCTTCCCCTCACCTCCCCTCTAAAACCCTCCCCCATCACCCAACACACTCAAACCTTCCCCTATCACCCACCCTCCCAGTCAAAGCCTCACCTTGCCCATGAAAAGCCCACAACCTCCCCCCACTCTGCACTATCCCAACACCCTCCCCCCCTCTATCTCTCACTGTGTGGACCTAAAACAAAAGTTATCTGCTCTAGCCTGACAGATCACTCAATCCAGTCCACTGCTGATAAATAAGACATCATCTGGATAACATGATTTTTCCACGTGCCGGACGTCTCCAACTCCTTAGTGTCTCTCTCCGGTTATTGTCGTCTCCTATTTGGCAGGCCTGAACCACACACCTGAGGCGGAGTTGCACTTTACATGAAGAACTAAATTTCTCACTGCCCTTATACTGATCTTACACCTTCCAATCACTAGGAGTACCTCTGGCTGTGACTTCTCCTCCGCTCCCACCTCTTGTTCATCTGTGTGTTGTATCATCCTCCTTCCAACACTCGCACATCCAACGCCTCATCATGCCCAACCTGGACACACAACCAGCTGTGTTCGTGCCCCAGAAGCACAAAAAAACAAGCGCGCACACGTGCTCACCCACGCACACAGACACACAACATCCGATCATGTGCAAGTAAAAACAAAAAAGAGCAGAGCACCCTATCAATGATGTGATTCGACATTTGTTTTTGCTTTTACAAAATAAAAAAAATCACTTGTCCATTTGACCTTGAGAGCCAGCACGTGATCGGAAATGAGCAGTCATTTCAAAATAAAAACCAGACACCTGCTGAAGCTCAGGATCCATTGTGCCTGATGAAGCCGGCTGCAGAGCCGGCAAAATGTTGCCTGAGACCAGGTCTGCTCTTGCTTTTTTCCTCAAATCAACAGAGTCGATCTAGTTTTTTACTTTTGGTTGGAAGCGCCTTCTTTATTATTTTATTTTTTTTTGTAGACATTGTCGAGGCTCGTATGAGAGCAAACACACAATGCGCAACAGGGGGGGGGGGGGCAGGAGACAAGAGGGGCAGGAGAGGGAAGGACAAAACAGTGGAGAACAGAGACATTAGATCTGTGGAAGGGAGATGGATGGGGCAGGGAACACGGGATATACAAGATGGACACCACAGGTACTTTCAGGACCTTGCACGACAGGGAACTTTCAGGAAGGAAGGCAGGGAATTTGAAGGAGATGGGTTTGGGGTGGATTAATGGAAGTAGAAAAGATTGTGGTTTTGGTTGGGGGAAGATAAAACTTGGAGGTGAACTTCTGTTTTGAAGACCTGGAGGGAAGAATAGGATTGAAGAGAGTGTGGGAGTTTATTCCAAAGGCAGGAAAAAAGAGGAATGAAAGAGTGAAGGTGAGCAGTGATTCGTGATTTTGGTAGTTTTACCAGAAGAGGGTTGCTGGAGAACCTGGAGTGCCCTGCGGAAATATGGTGGAGGGGGGGTGCATATCGCAGACATAGCAAGGGTGGGGGGGGAGGGACCGAAGAGGAGATGGGAGAAGACAGAAAGACCACTGACCTGCCAGCAGTGAGTGAGTGAGAGACCCAAAGACTCAGGCTCATCACGGGAAATGCCAATGATCCTAAATGCCTTGGTTTCCACAGCGTGAAGCCGAGAACGGTGGGAGGCAGTAGCACCAGCCCAGAGGGGAGAGCAATACTCCATCAGGCTGCGGACCAAAGCTTTGAATGTGGTCAGGAGCTCAGGTGGGCTGAGGAAGGACTTTGCACGATGGAGGATTCCCAGTCGGCGACTGGCTTTGCAGGCCAGGTTGGAAATCTAAACACCGATTGTTGTAAATGGACTTAGCCAGGTTATAAATGGACTTGGCATAACAACGCTGATGGTGTGGCAAAGGAGATTGACCATGTGCTCATTGATGGTTGCTGGAGGATGATCCAGAACTGCAGGGTCTAACAGAGAGTGCTCAGTTCCACAAAACTGACCAACGGCTTGTAGTAGCCACTATAAAGTTGCAGCTTAAATCTGGGAGAATGATACCATCCCAGCCTCGGCAGGATCCGAATTATTAAAAAGTAATGATTTACACTTTTATCTTCACAAATACTGAGGTCAGAACACTGTCATAGGTTCTTGAGAGTTACCATCTCAGAAGTTTGTTGCTGGGTTTTTGTTGCAAGCTCAAGGAGGAGAGGGCAGCTGAGGAATTTGTGAACAAGCTGAGTGGGAATTTCGGGGGTCTAGGTGCTTTCAGAAATCCTGAAGAGTTGTGGAGTGCCTTTAAGACCACCGTCCTTGATGTTGCCGGTGGATGTCTTGGAACTCACCGCAGGGCAAAGAAGAATTTTGTCTCTCAAGCGCCACTGGATACCATTGACCAGTCACAGGGCCAGACTTAATGGCAGAGCTGAGCTGTTCAGGGAGCTGAAACGTAAAACGGTACATGTTCTGAGGGTGGACAAGAGGTCTATGTGTGAGGAATCTGTCATGGGGTGGAGCATCACCTTTAGTCAAGTGATTCTCATCCTGCTTACAGGGGAATTCGCATATTGCTTTCCTCCAAGCCCATCCCTCGGTGTACTGCAGTGAGAGCGGAGGGTGGTGGGCTCTTGACAGAGAAGTCCGAAGTGAAGGCCCGTTGGGCCAGTTACTTTGAGTGGCTGTACTAGACTGATGCATCAGCTGTTGAGTTAAATTTTCTCTTGAACTTTTTTGAGTTTGGATGAGGGATTGCGTTTTGATGTTGGATTCTAGAGAAAAAGCCTTTTCTTCATTTGTCAAGGACATCATTTCCTATCAGACCTCCACTATCATTATCTGAAAAAGCCTGCTTAAGGGTTAAGGTGGCTGGCTTAAGATCTTCGGGTCTTGAGTTCAAGCACCCATTTTTTCATTAACAACAGGTGGGTTGACTTAGCCTGTCATCTCATTTTAGCCTGGTGCTAAAATGAGTACCAGCTTTCTGGTAACGGGCATTGCATCAGCGGCACAGCCGTGCCCCCAGAAAAAGATGCAACCCAGCAGCCACAGGCTGCATACGAATAAATAAATAAATAAAGATTATCTGAATTATGACAGAAAAAAACATGAAAAGCAAATTAATGGTGATTACAACAAAGGGTTTTTTTCTTCTTCTTGGAACACCTGGGTACTAGACTATAATTCCGGTTGGGTCAACCCTCCGACTCAGGAAGTCAGGGTAGGAATTTTTAATTTGTTCATGGTGCCAGCGATGGCTCGCCTCCATTTCGTGGACGACACCATGGGTTACCAACTAATGTCCACCAACTAATGTCAGCAGATGACACATTCAGTTTAATGTACATCCAAGGAACGTTGCACACATTGATGAATTGCCCCTGCCTGTGAAATATGGGAATGACAGTTTATAGCTGGGTCGGGATTCAAACACAGGGCCGGTAGCTTAGAGGTGAGTGTACATTCCCTTGAGGGTCCCAGGTCATCCTGACAGCCTCTATCATGTATTGGCATGATAAATCATTTTAATTCGAATCTGTCTCACCAAGACCCAGCAACAAACCTTTGAGATGGTAACTCTCAATAACCTGTGACAGTGTCCTGACCTCAGTATTTGTTAAGATTAAAGTGTAAATCATGGCTTTATCGTTAGAAATATACTCTTGCTGAAGTCATAATTTAGTTTAATGATGGTGTGAATATGAAAGCGTTACTCTTTTTAATAATTAATTTATAATTAATTGATTTTTCTTCAAGTCCATCTTTTACGATGCATTTTGAATGAGAATATTTCTCCCAAATCGCTGATTTCCTCCCATTACAAGAACCATAACTTTTGAATCGACGATTCATTCTTTCAAATATTTATTTTCCAAAATTAACTGAACTATCTATAATATGCAACTAATAATTTGTTGGATTTCTAATATATATATATATATATATATATATATATATATATATATATATATATATATATATATATATATATATATATATATATATATATATATTTATATTATATAACGGATGTTCCGATATGCCATAAAATTGTATTTTGTAACCTTTTGAATAAAGAAACCGAGATGAAGCATAACAGCTTACACAACTCGATGATGAATTCTTCATCATGTATTTCAGAACCGCATGAATTGTATTTCCAAATGGTAATTGTCCAAAGTAGCTGTCATCCAACAAATATTGGAATGCTAAGATGGTCACGATGCTTGCATGTGAATAAAATATTGCTCTCTTGCTCTCACAAGGATAAATAAGTCATTGTATTTTGGAATGCTGATCAAATTTTAATGCTCAATACAGGTTTGGTTTTACCTATTACCCAGTTTGGAACTCCGTTCCGAAATCATCCTTTGATTGCTCGGTGAGCTGCCTGCTTAATCCATCACTTCCTCCATTACTTGCCATTATGACTTGCTAATGAGATTAACTTAATAAATTATTTACACACTCAATATAATTGCCTTGGTGCAAATCTTTGGCTGATCAGCCACAGTTCTAATTCTTGATCTCTATCTCTTGTCCCTTTTGACCTCCACACACAAGTGACTGTCTCTCGTAAAAGGTTCCACAAGTGGTAATTTGGTGAAACTGAGCTCTGTATTAAAATTAAAATTGTTTTATGTTGGGAAGTGGGCAAAACAAGAAGAGCAATATTAAGATGTTTGCTTTAATTTGTTGCTATTTACTTTTTGGGTTTGACATGTTCAACATGTCATGGAAATTTATGTTGAACATGTCATAATTTTTTTTACCTGCGATGTGTTGCAGGTGTATAAGGGTTCCGTGTGGTTGTCCGTGTGTGTGTGTGTGTGTGTGTGTGTGTGTGTGTGTGTGTGTGTGTGTGTGTGTGTGTGTGTGTGTGTGTGTGTGTGTGTGTGTGTGTGTGTGTGTGTGTGTGTGTGTGTGTGTGTGTGTGTGTGTGTGTTTTGGTTTATGCACATGTGACAAATGATGACTATCATCGGAGACGATCAATGGGTTAGTATTGATGAGGTTATGCAAAATGAGAAAACAAGACAGAGCCTTTACTGGAGTATATGGATCACACTAGATCTTAGAACCAGTGTGGATTCACTCACTGATTGATGCAGAATGCTTTGTGAATATGTGTAGTTCAGGGAGAATGAATGGACAATTGATCATTGTCTTGCAGCAGCCTGAACAGTTGGTTGTTGACTGCAAATGTAATTTTTCCACTTGAAGATGGGAAAAATCACTTTGCATTGGCACATTGTTGATATCATGAGTGCTACACCTTTTGTCAGATTACACATAGCATGATCCTTTTCCCTTGCATTTCAAGTCTGAGGGCATTGAGATTGAAACGCAGGTGTACTCATCCAGCCAGTTGCACTTTCGAGGTACATCGAGAACGTTCTACCCTTGTGGACATGGGGTTGTGCTCGGAACAGGAGACACCAGGAAGATGGTGTCTCTTTGCTGTCTAATGAGAGCTAGAATCACATTATTCTGCTTTCGCATCAATAAGCCTCCAGCAATGTAGAGCTCAACATCTTAAGAATGAAAGAATGAGGTGGAGAAAAAGACAGGAGGGTGGAAAGAGGTGGTGTTGTGGGGAAGGGTGTCCAACCAAATTTCTCGCATGCAGTTTCTCTGGTTGACATATATTCCATGGAATTATTGAGGAAATATGCTGTGTATGCTTAAAATGTTAAACTTTTGATATGGAGAATGAGCGAGGTAGATTAAACTCTATAATTTTGCAATTTTCGCTTTTATTTATTTATTTCGTCTCTGCTTTTGTCCAAGGATCAGGAAGGAGCAACGAAATATCGTAGATATATGAAAAAAAAACATCAATGTACTTTAACATTAATTGCACTCACCAGGGGAGAAGGCATTCCATTTGAGTCCGTATGTTTGTTTGTCTGTACGTCTGTCTGTCAGCACAGAATATATGTCTATTAATTACTTACTATTGAAATGATAATGGTACATGATAATCATAAGGATTATGATAATGGTTGGCAACAATGGTTGATGATAGTGATAATGATAAGCTTACAATAATGGAGCAAACGTTGATGTCACCGAAACTCCAAAATTGACGTGGTGGAAATATCGCCACCTTTAGTGCTAGCCAGTAAAACAAATCAACTTTCTTTTTCTTATAATATGGAGAAGGTATATGTTGTGATCAATAAAATTTCATTCAAAAATGTCAAAAATGATAAGGTGCATTTCCAAAACTGTGCCGCAGCACATTGCCCACCGAAGGTGGGCCGCTCGTAATAAGAATGACTAGACGACCCGTGAACCCGTTGGGTTCTCGTTGTGACAGTGGTTGATAAAAAAATATCATTTCAAGAAAAAAAAAACAAAGATAGCTCCAACGAACTATATCGCTGAGGTTGTTTCCATTGATCAAATTCTCCCAAAGAGTACTTGACTGAATCAGGAATTGATTTTTTAATAATTTTTTCATTGCCTGATTTTAACGAAACTTGATACTGCACACCGCAGGAGAATGGTGAGTGAGGTGGGCTGAAAATTTTGGTGCTATCCTCTAACATTTTGGCTGTATTTTGGGAACATACGTACATACATACATACCTACAAGATGAGAGTTTTCGTAATATATAGATAATTAGAATGGAACTCGATAGAGTGCATACCTCTGCCAGGCTGAAGAGTTAAAGTTTTGTATTCCAGTGATAGGTCGGATCTGAATCCGGACCTTCACCAAAACTGAATCGTCTTGTCCTTGTCACCTAACCAACTCATCCACCCAGTTTTGTCATAACTTGTCCACAACTTTTTGAAATATGCTTTTCATAGTTTTTCGCCCCATCTCTCAATGGTGAGAATCATTTAAAATTTTAATAACTTTCGTATCCAGATCTAGATTCGGATCTTCACCAAAATTGAATCAATTAGTCCCATCACACACGCAACCTGTCCACCAGGTTTCATCCGAATTCGACCACAACTTTTTGAGATATTATGAAACATCCTTTCAGCTTGATCTCTCAATAGTGAAGGAGCACGTACAAATTAAATAACTTTAGTATCCGGGTCTGGATTCCGTAGTTCACCAAAATTGAATCAATTCTTCCTCGTGGCATTCCAACCTGCCCAACAAGGTCCATCATAATCCAAACATAACCTCTTGATATTGTGCTACATATCATTTTTGGCCAGATTACTCAATGGTGAAGAATCACTTAAATTCTCAGATCCAGATCCTGATTTGGATCTTCACCAACATCGAATCAATTAGTCTTTGTTACACACCCAACGTGTCCACCAAGTTTCGTCGGAATCCATCCATAACCTTTTGAGATATTGTGCTATATATTGTGTTTGGCCCGATCTCTCAATGGTGCTCACTTAAAAAAAATTCTCAGATCCGGATTCGAATCTTCACCAAAATTAAGCGTTGCTGTCCTTGGCCGGTCACCCACACATACCAAAAAAATTCAGAACGATTGCTTGAAAATTGTGGTCAAAAATTGTGTGACAGACAGACAGACAAACGCAACAGACCAACATACTTGGTGAGATTTCTTTTTTCGCCAAGTCGCAAACAAAGAAACAGACAGACAGTGCTGAAAATATCTCCTCCTTCCACCTTCGGTGGCAGAGGTGACAAAGAAACTCGACGCAAAAGGAGGCCATTTGGCCCATTGGCCCATCATGTCTGCACCATACCAACACCAGACCAAATATATCCGGCACAACGACGTAATTTCATTGGGGGAATGAGGGAATGAGTGCGGATGAGAACAATTTGGCATGCTCGGAGATATCCCAAGGGTGATTAAAAAGGAGAAAATTTTTATTTTATTTTTATTATTTAAGTAAATAGCGATGATAAGAAAAAGTTATGTGCGTGTGGTTTGTTTTCCCAGGGGAGGGGGAAGGAGGGTGTTGGCTAATGCGGTTCTGTGATGACAAATATACAACACCAACCACATGCTATCCCTTGAAAAGACCCTCTCACAGACGTGACACTCCGCACAGAATCATGCATCCATACTCAAGCTTCAAGTCCTGCCAACTTTCCTAATACTCTTCTCTCTGCAATACTTCCAGGTACCTATCCAATTGTAATTTAAACTTATCGACTATTTCTGCTGTCGATACCTTTCCAGGGAGAACCTTCCATGCATCAACTACTCTCTGCGTAAAAGACCCCTGCCAAACTACCATCTTAACTCTCCTCTTCTTCACTCTCAGGCTAACCTTATGCATTTCATATGAAGCTTCCTATCCTGGTTCCTGGTCCGAAAAAGATACCCTGCTCCTATCACTGTCTACTCTGCTGAATCATTAGTCTGCACTTATTTTGTCAAAACCTTTCATTATCCTTAACATCTCCATCATATCCCCTCGTAACCACCTCCTTTCTCGTGAAATAAGCCCTGTCTCCCTCAGCTAACCCCTCATAGCTGAGTCTAGCTTGGCCCGGAATCAATCAATTCGCCCTACGCTGAACCCTCTCGATGGCGGCTACATCCTCCCTGAGCTGTGGTCACCAAAACTGCACACAATATTCTAGATGTGGCCCTCACTAAATTACTAAACAATGTTAACACCACCTCTTTTGATTTATAAATGATCCCCTTCCGAATAAAACCTAAAACCCTGTTTGCTTTAACATCGAGCTGCCTAGCATTGTGCTGCCTGCTTACCTCCCATATCTATTGGATGTAGTTGCTTCTCAAGAGCGAAGTCATCACATGTTAGTTCCTTCTCCTGTTGCTGGGTGGTTATATCATTGTGCATTTGGACTTGCTTGAGTGTCTTCCTTGTTTTCCATGCTGACATTATTGCCAGCAAGAAGAAGCCGCATCAAGTGGAGCCAGAAGAGGCCCCACAGGAAGATATTTCC
This sequence comes from Eptatretus burgeri, assembly GCF_056783735.1. Taxonomy (NCBI): domain Eukaryota; kingdom Metazoa; phylum Chordata; class Myxini; order Myxiniformes; family Myxinidae; genus Eptatretus; species Eptatretus burgeri. The sequence goes on along the minus strand of NC_140970.1, from coordinate 84,790,280 downwards.
TCAGTGTTAGTAGTCATGAAGGACGATGGCCTTGCAGGTCAAGCAATAGAAGGCCTACAGGAAGGAAGAACGTGCTCTTCATGAGGCTGTAATAGAACAACGTCCATGACCACTCCCAAATTCTGCAGGGGGGCGAGCAGGGACAGCCTTCTCATGAGGTGGGTCATCGTGTTTCCATGGGTATGCTGAGAGTTTCGGTGTCATGACCACTCCCACTTGCAGAGTCCATCAGCTTGAGAGAGTTCAAAGCATAGAAGGAACAGTGGGTGGACTATGTTACTGTCACACATCTTGCACAAATGCCATTGGTGGAGCAGCTTGCCATTCTATGCACAGGTCATATACTTGGCATGCGATCGGTGATGAAGAATGCTATCAGTATTGACTTTTCATTGCCATCGGTCACTGTTGATGATGTTCTGGGTAGGGTTGAACAGTATCTGAGGAAACAGCAGAACATCATTCATGATTTGGTCGATTTCCATGAGCACCAACAACAGCCAGGCGAGAGCTATAATTCTTTTTCGTGTTCACTTAAAGAGATCGCTCGGAAGTGTGACTTGGATAAGATGTCGGTTGACCAGCAATCTGTTATCTGAGTAGTCACTGGGATAACCGATTCTGTGCACAGACGGCAACTCATGACTGAGCGCAACTTGATGCTACAGAGGACACTGGACATTGGCCAAAGTGCTGAGGCCAGCAAGAGGGCAGATGCCATAATATCAGGCATGCACAGTTGACCTGTTGTGGCCAAGACCACCAAGCAGCCAGCTCGTCAAAGCAGCCAGCTATCTCAAAAAGATCAAAAAGCAGGAAATCTCAAAAAGTTGAGGAACGGATTTGGATGAAACTTGGTGGACAGGTTGGGTGTGTGACCGTGACGAATTGATTCGATTTTGGTGAAAATCCGAATCCGGATCTGGATACGAGATTAATTTAATTTTTAAAGTGATTCTTCACCATTGAGAGAAAGAACCAAAAACTATATATAGCATGATATTTCAAAAATGTATTGGGCCCGATATGTTCACGTGGATCAGGCATTACATGGCGGAGGTATGCGCTCTACCGAGTGCCCTTCTCGGAATGAATGTCGTTGTTGGCCACTTGTATTTTTAATGGCAATAGCGATTGTGGTAATATTCCTGACGCGACCTTGAGTTCCAAGAATCCAATTCTTCACTATTTACAATAATCCAATCTTTCTGTTGGATTCTTAAGCAGACTCGGTGGTGTAATGTTTCGAGCATCTGCTCTGGGTTTGGGTTGTCGGTGGTTCGAATCCTGTCCAAGTGATGCCAAATTTGAAAAAAAAATGATACATGCTGCTTCCTTGCTTGACGCTCAGCATTTAATAGCATCTAGAGCATAGACAAACAATGCTGGGAAGGTAATGGAAAACTACCCAGTATAACCCTTGCCAAGAAACTGTTTCAGCACCAATGTTTTCATTTGGGAACACCAAAAAGGTCAAACCAAAACAGCCAAAGTTATTGTAACAAAGTTTGAAATACAGTTGTTCAGCTATCTAAGTAAGTACATGAAATATAATTCAGATTCTGCACACTTAACCACATTTTAATTATCCATTTTTTGGTCTTTCTATTCCAACACTTGTCTCGTGAAGATGTAACATCAAAAACAAATCTCTTCCACCTTGTTATTTAAATTGCTCAACACGAATTCTCTGCTCATGTTGAACCTCCACTCCCACAGCAAAAATAAATGAAAATAATGAGCCCAAACTTGCCCTGTATTTCACGAGGCAGTGTCAAAACGTTTGTTGCTTTTCAAGAAGTTTCACAGCCAAAAACGTGACCTCTGTTTCAATGGCATCAAGAAACTGCCTTTCCACTGGGATAAACGTGTGATGCCGGCGAGAAACTATATAAAAAAATGACAAACATTTGTGCTGAACTTTGCTAGTGCAGGGACTTTACTTCATTATTTGGGGAGAGTGGGAGCTTTTGACTCCCATTTGTAGACAAATCTGAAATTTTAAATTGCAAGTGGAGCTTATATATCCACATGCTGTACAAATATACCAGTGTATGTTCATGTGGTTTACAAGTGCATTGGTAGACAATGGAGAAATCAACACAGTACATTGGATTTGAAACTGGCTGACTCAGCAGTAGGGCTGCCAGGATAGCCAAGAGTTATGAGCACTAACCTCGGAGCTCTCTAACCTGGGTTCAAATCTCGACTTAGCTATAAACCTCGCCCTAGTGTTTTGCATGCAGGGCAATGTGTGTGCGCGCTCCATTGGAAGGATGTCAAGATGGAGGACTCGTCTCTTAGCGCTTCTTGGTGATGGACAGTTTAAGATCCTGTGGTGTCTTTAGCGAAGAGTGAGCGAGTTAGCAACAGCAACCTGGCCATAAACAGGCCAATATTTACCTCCATGCACTTTCGCTAGCAGCCCTGTCTGTCTGTTTGTTTGTTTGTCTGTGAAGATAATATCTCAAAAAGTTGTGGACGGATTCGGATGAAATTTGGTGGAGATGTTGGGTGTGACAAGGATGAAATCATTCGATTTTGGTTGAGTTCATATCCGGACACGAGAATTTATTGAGTGATTCTTCAGCATTGAGAGATGGGGCCAAAAGCGATATATATAGCACGAAATTTCAAAAAAATTATGTACGAGTTATGACGAAACCAGGTGGATGAGTTGGTTCGGTGACAAGAACACGGCGATATGATTTTGGTTCAGGTCCGGATACAGTTGCGGCTCATCATTGGGATACAAAACGTACACTGTTCAGCCTGACTGAGGTATGCGCTCCACTGAGTGCCATTATATTTTATACCTGCTTTTGGAGGTGAATTGATTTAGCTGCAATGATAGGATGTGTGAGGAGACTGGTATTGATATTAAGGCATCGTACATACTTACTCACCAGTTTTAGCTACATTGTTCTATGTTAACAATCAATGCACTTTAAACACAAACAATATTAAATACTGGAAATCAATAATATAAAAATCTGAAATACCTTTGGCATGAAAGAAGTAAAGTTCTTGTGTTCATTAAATTGTGGTGGTTATGAAATCAAGTAGCACCTAAAGTTCTTTGCTATATATGCGGTAAAGGAAAGACTAATTTTGATCGAGTAAGGAAATAAGGACAACTGAAAAGCATGTTTCCAAAAATTACCAATTCATGTAAATAAAGTGGCCATAATTGAAAGGTGGATGATAGAATAGGAAACTTCATATGATGCAGTTCAATATGGATTTAACATCTTTGAAACACTGTTTGTCAAACTCTTTCTAAGGCTCTTTCTCACTGAATATTTTACTTTTGTGAATTTTATTTACTGCACTTTAGGTCTGCATGTAATTATTTTCAGGGTAAAATTTGTCAGGTCTTCCTCACTTTGTGACGCACACTTCAGGCAATTTAGCGAGTGCTGCTCACGAGCTATGATGCTCACTGACAACTGTAATGAAGTACAAATCCTGCCTGTACGAGTGCCAAATGAAATACACCTGTTAACAATGTCAGACATCCATTGCTGTGCTTGCAAAAGCAGGAAGGGCACTTCAAATACAATTGCAGTCATATTATTTACCTGATTAAAAACAATCATCCGGAGATATTTAATTATCACTCAATAATGCGTGCACTCAGTCTCTCTCTCTCTCTCTCTCTCTCTCTCTCTCTCTCTCTCTCTCTCTCTCTCTCTCTCTCTCTCTCTCTCTCTCTCTCTCTCTCTCTCTGTCTCTGTCTCTGTCTCTGTCTCTGTCTCTGTCTCTGTCTCTGTCTCTGTCTCTGTCTCTGTCTCTGTCTCTGTCTCTGTCTCTGTCTCTGTCTCTGTCTCTGTCTCTCCGTCTCTGTCTCTGTCTCTGTCTCTGTCTCTGTCTCTGTCTCTGTCTCTGTCTCTGTCTCTGTCTCTGTCTCTGTCTCTGTCTCTGTCTCTGTCTCTGTCTCTGTCTCTGTCTCTGTCTCTGTCTCTGTCTCTCCGTCTCTGTCTCTGTCTCTCCGTCTCTGTCTCTGTCTCTGTCTCTCCGTCTCTGTCTCTGTCTCTCCGTCTCTGTCTCTGTCTCTCCGTCTCTGTCTCTGTCTCTCCGTCTCTGTCTCTGTCTCTCCGTCTCTGTCTCTGTCTCTCCGTCTCTCTCTCTCCGTCTCTCCGTCTCTCTCTCTCCGTCTCTCTCTCTCCGTCTCTCTCTCTCCGTCTCTCTCTCTCCGTCTCTCTCTCTCCGTCTCTCTCTCTACACAGACACACACAGACACACACAGACACACACAGACACACACAGACACACACAGACACACACAGACACACACAGACACACACAGACACACACACACACACACGATTGTAAAACCCCATGTCCCGCCGCGTGGGGGATGGGTAGTAAAAAGCTATTATTGTGGAGAAATACATCACGGACTTGCCATCTTGATGGGACTCACTAGCTGTCGAGTTTTGTAGATGTCTACTCTTTGTAAAACATATTTCAGGCCTTGACACAACCTCCGAAGGATCGAGTGTCATAGGTATTGAAAATAATAATAATAATAGTAACTATTTGTAATGATCACAATGATAAATATTATGATGATCATTTTTCATGGATTTTATTTAATTGTTTATATTGTTGCTGTTGTAAAAAAATTATTGTAACTCCTAATAATGACATAATCACAGATTTGCAATTATTTTATCCCCAACATTACAGTACTATGACTACGATTTTCATCTTATCAACACATTATGATTTTGACCAGCACTCCGAAAGGAAGACAACAATTACTGTTGGAAAAATAAACGTGGATCTCACAGGTTAATCCGATTGCCAATTTACAGGATTGTGCTCAGGTGCACCATCAACTCCCAGCACAATAATTAACGATCCACAATAACTGCAATATCCCTATCAGGCAGCCGAGTACCACGTCATGCTGTCCCAATTATGGTGAAGCTAAGAGGCTGGATCGAGCTCAGCAAATTCTTCAACACGGAAGAAAGATTCCTTTGGGACTCATAAGCATCCTGTAAACCGAAGCAATTAGTTGTCTTCGAAGTCCTGTTTTATGCCTTGAGTCCATAACACCCACAGTGGTGTTAAGGACTACATGATTACAAACTGGGTACTCATTCCACTGGGATTGTGAGTCATTGAAGTAATAAGGCACCATACCGGTGAGTAACGTTTACTGATGAACACACCGTACCACCACAGCTGTAAGCCTCCATTCACTTGTTGCAGTAGTTTTTGTTAGAATTATTGCTTTCCAATTGGCTTCTTCTTCTACTTCTACTTCTACTTCTACGCCAGGTAGCTCTCATTTTGTTGTGGCACGGCTGTGCCGCTGATGCTGTGCCCTTGTACCAATACACTGGTACTCATTTTGCCGACCTCGGAAGGATAACAGGCTGTGTCAACCCCACCTGGTGTTAATTCAGTGGAAAAATGGAACCTGAAGATCTCAAGCCAGCCACCATAACCACCAAGCCAACACCAGGCTTGTGGTCTGTTCATTGTGGTGTACAATTTCGAGGAGGTTTTATAGGATTACTTCAATAGCAAATTTAAATCACGCATTGTTCACCATAACTACACTCGTATAACTACACAGAAAAGATATGTGCAACTATGTATCAAATAGACTGACTAAATAAGAGTGTTTAGTTTATAAACAGTTTTATAATTGTGAATTTTCAATGCAAAGATGAAGCCAAATGATCTGTTTTACCATTGATTGGTGGCATGAAGAATCTCATCACGAACACACGACATGAGTAATAACATGAAAAATTAATAACAATATTTATAATGTGCTGACGATGTCATTCATAGTTCCTAATGTGGAAGGAACCTGACCTCCTCAACTGCCATCAGATGTAACGTATACATTGCAGACCATCACAATACATATGCTCATTTGCATGCACACCACCTGACTTGATATTCCCTCTGCACATTTCAAATCCTGATACGATTGGCATCCGCTGTAACACGGAATTGTTCTCATGATGAGCCTGTATTTAATTCTACATCCTGTCCTGCTAATCTGAATACAGTCATCGCAAGAATGATAGAACGAAGTAAAAAAAAAACACATTATCCAATTGGAGGCTAAGATGTGTGC
>NC_140970.1:84756674-84776674 GCF_056783735.1 Eptatretus burgeri | reverse complement strand
ATTTCTAAAAGGCCGCAGCAAGTGTTTATGGTGTATGGGTCACACAATTAGGAGTGCGTGTGTGTGCAGTGAATGGTGTTTGGATCAGACAATTGGGAGTGTGTGTGTGTGTGTGTGTGTGTGTGTGTGTGTGTGTGTGTGTGTGTGTGTGTGTGTGTGTGTGTGTGTGTGTGTGTGTGTGTGTGTGTGTGTGTGTGTGTGTGTGTGTGTACATGCACACTCTATGGTGTAGGATTCAGATGGTTTATCGTGTAGATGACAATGATGGTGATTATCATGAGAAAACCATATGAGGTGGGGATTCAGGGGGGGGGGAGGTCAGGGAAATGTGGGAAATGCCTACCCCCTGAATCCAAAGCCAATGTAGCTTTTATAATTCTTGCAGAAATATAAGAACAGAAAAGAAAAGAAATGATAACAAAATATCGCGAGATGAGAGAATGACGACAGCCTGCAATGTCAAAACTCAGTGCGTTGTCATACTCCACCGGTCAAAAGTTTTACAACACCCCCATTTTTCAGTTTTTACTGAAATTTAAGCGATTCAAGTCCAGTGAATAACCTGAAATGGTACAAAGCTAAGCAGGAAACTGGCAAACATTAAAAAAAAAGTTTAGGTTACCAAAAACTGAAAAATAATGTAAATTTCAGAGTTGTTAAAAAAGGCCCTTTTCAGGAAACACATAATATTGTTAGCAACTGCAGTTGTTCTGCAGAAATGGAAGTAAATTAAGCCTTGAAAGTTGATGCAAACAATTTCTACAGATGTCCCAACTTTTGTTGATTAGTTACAAACCCTCTGTCTGTATAAAAGCAGTGTTGGAACAGACTGTGTTGCTCCACCCTCTGAAGCATTATTTGGACAATATTGCACTGCAGAAAGTAGTATATTGCTATTATAATGGTGAAAAAAAGACAATTAACAAAGGAAGACAGACAGATCATTATAACCCTTAAAAGTGTAGGTCTTTCGTTTACAGAAATTGCAAAGAAGCCAAGGTGTCAGTGAGTACAATTTCCTACACCATCAAAAGGCACTTGGAAACTGGAGGAAACTCTGACAGGAAGAGGTCTGGCAGACCCAAAGCCAGAACACAATCAGAAGACAAGTTTCTGAGAGTCAACAGCTTGCTTGATAGGTGGCTCACAGGACAGCAGCTTCAAGCACAGCTCAACACTGGTCGAAGTAAGGAAGTCTCAGTTTCAACTGTGAAGAGAAGACTTCGAGCTGCAGGTTTGACAGGTTGAGTGGAAGTAAGAAAGCCATTGCTAAGATGGCAAAATATGAAAAACAGGCTTGTCTGGGCTATGAAGCACCACCAGTGGACTACTGAAAACTGGAAGAAGGTCTTATGGACCAATAAATCAAAATTAGAAATCTTCAGTTCATCATGCAGGGTTTTTTTTACACCGTTGAGTAGGCGGAAGGATGGTTCCTCAGTGTGTGACACCAACTGTCAAACATGGAGGAGGAAGCGTGATGATCTGGGGCTCTTTTGCTGGATCCAGAGTCGGCGACTTGTACAGAGTGACTGACACCCTGAAGCTAAATGGCTACCACATCATTTTGCAGCACCATGCAATATCCACTGGTGTACACCTAGTTGGTCAGGGGTTCATCCTTCAGCAAGCTAACGACCCAAAACATAACTCCAGGCTATGTCAGAAATACCTTCGAAGAAAAGAGCAAGACAGTAGGCTTCAAATCATGGAATGGCCAGCACAGTTTCCAGACTTAAACCCCATCGAGCTGGTTTGGGATGAACTGGACAGAAGGGTGAAAGCAAAGCAACCTACAAGTGCAACACATTTGTGGGAACTTCTGCAACAGTGTTGGGAAGAACTTTCTGAACAATATTTGATTTCCATTGTCGAAAGAATGCCGCGAGTATGTTTGATTGTTATATCTGCAAAAGGTGGCGACTTTGATGAGTCAAAATTTTAGATTAAATTTTGTTCAACAAAACGATTCCATGATTTCTTTTTCTATCTGCATTTTTAAAATTTGTTCTATGCTTTAATTTCAGATTACATTGAAACATTAAACTGCTTAAATTTCAGTAAAAACTGGAAAATGGGGGTGTAATAAAACTTTTGACCGGTCGAGTATATTTGACTATTTTCCTAATTATCAATCTTAATCGTTTTGGGATTAAAATAATAGTAAATATGTGATAAATATCGAATTTATTATGCAGCTGGTAAGCAGCTCTGCCCAATTCCCGAGGCTTTGCCCGCCCTCAAGCTCTTTCAAAATGACGTATTTCTGGCCTTGAATGCGTGTAACGTAATCATGTATATGCAGAAACACAAATGGCTGATGGTAGGAAAATAGCCAGCATATTTTGCTGGGGCAAACAACTGTACAGGGCCCTGGGACCTCTAAAGATGTGATTCGAGGGATTCTCAAAGTCTTGCTTATTGGCTATTCATGTTTCTAGATTATGTCTCTGGAAGGTCGTATTATTCACTGTATGAGGAAATTGTTTTTAACTCCAGGACTTCGTGAGCGGGTATGTTCTCATTGACAGTCCAGGGAAGGCTATGCGATGTCTGATCGGGACTTCTTAGCGGCGGGTCATTGAAGGAGTTTTAGATGTTTTTTTGTCTGCTGTTTCTATCACCTAAGACAAAGAGATATTATGAGTTAACCATGTTGAAATTGCCTTTAGTTCGATTCTTTCATTTCCTTAAAAATATTTAAAATGATTCAAGAGGGAATCACCCCGTGAAATGGCTCGTGTATTTTGGCCGGTCTTACATTGGGGGGAGGGGGTTCTCAAAAACGTGTGTGCAGCACATTGCACAAAGGCTTTTTCAAAATGATGCCATGACGTTATTTTGAAAGGGTCCTATTGGGTTGTGCTATGACTCGGTAGAGGCTGGGGAAGGGGTGTGGTGTGTTGTGTTGGTGGTGGGGGTATGGTGGAGTGGCCGCTGTGTGACCTGAATGTCTGCCGGAGGTTTGCACGATAATCGAGTTGGGGTGGCCATTCCAGTTTACACCATGTTTTGTTACCTGTTGCTGTGAATGTCTTAATGTGCCTCTTATATTTATAAGTATTAATTTTACTTTGTTTCACATCGTTCATCATCACGTGTGTTGAGGTTACAATAAAAAACTAGAAGGGCACTCGGTGGAACGCATACCTCCGTCACGTAATGCCTGATCCACGAGAACATATTGTGCTCAATATATTTTTGAAAGATGCTATACAGTGCTATATCGTTTTTGCCCCTATCTCTCATTAGTGAAGAATTGCTTTAAAAATTAAAAAAAAAACAAATCGTCTCCAGATCCGGATTTGAATCCTCAGCAAAATCGAACCAATTCTTCCTTGTCACACACCCAACATGTCCACCAAGTTTCATTCGAATCCGTCCACAACTTTTTGAGATATCCTGCACACAAACAAACAAACAGAAAGGGGTTGAAAACATAATCTCCTTCACCTTCAGTGGTAGAGGTGAAAATGTGTCCCATTAAATCACGAAAACGACTCTAATTGCTATCACGTGAAATATGATCATTACAAAAATGAAATGGACTCGGACTACCAAGAAACACATCCCAAAAAGGCAGACGATGGCATGAAGTGTACATTCGGGCAAATCTGTAGCCCCCCTAAAAACAAATGGTCCATGCGCCCATGAGCATACATATACAGAGATATGACAGAAGTAAATAGACACCTTGAATGTATTCATTTCATCTGTATAAAGCAAGTTTTACTCAGTGATTTGTACTAATATTCAACTATTTCTTTGCATAAACGAGTTCCTGGCTCAGGTTTGACAATTAACTCTGCCCCAAACCCAGGGAGCATATGACCTTTGCGATTTTCAAAGAGGACAAATTGTTGGCCAATCGGAAGGTGGAGTTGGCCAGTGGCAGATAGCTCAGAACCTTGGCATTCTGCTTCCTACGGCCAATCGGGTGATTGTGCAATTCACCAGCGAAGGCAAGGAATCCCCCAGCTTCCTGTTCTGGTCGACCTGAGCCCTCAGAAAGATGTCTTCGAGCTGTCAAGCGGTCCATTGAGAAAATTCCCCATTGCAAGGCAGCAGAAGTTGCAAAGGAAGTCCAACTTAGCTCAAGAACTGCCATGCGGTACCTTCATCAACTGGGCTACTATGAGAGAGCAGCTCAGAGAAAACCTCTTCTTACACCAGCCAAAATTCAAAGGAGAAAGAAGTGGGCTGACGAGATGGCCAACAGACCCTTGGAGTTTTGGCAAACTGACATTTTTTTCAGATGAGTCCCAATTTGCTCAATTTTCTGAGAGTAGATGCATATGGGTTTTGGAGACTTCCCAGTCAAGAGTTCTCTTTGAACCGATTGCAGCCAACTGTCAAACACGGTGGTTTTTCAGTGATGGTGGGGGGAGCAATCTGGAGCGCTGGTCGGTCAGAGCTTGTGGAGTGTGTTGGCAACATCAACTCTACGATATACATTTCTCTCCTTAAGGATGGACTTCTCCCCGTCTTCTCCACTGGTCAGATGGTCAAAACAACACTGTTCATGAAAGATGGAGCTCCATGCCACACTCCAAAAAAGGACAGAAATGGGAACATGTGACTTCCATGGCCAGGTAACTCTCTTGAGATAAAATCCCATTGAACACCTCTGGGCCATATTGGATCGAGCTGTGCGGAAAAATTCCAGGAAACCAACATCATGGGTAGAACTGCTAAACCGTTTGAGTGAAGCCTGGGAAGAAATCCCACAAGAGAATATTTCAGAACTCGTTAGTTCTATGCCTGAAAGAGTAAAAGCATTGAATTCTGCAAATGGCCAGTCGACCAAATACTGGTGTATGTATTAAAATAGATCAAGTATACTTCAAATGTTCAATAAATTCATTATTTTAAAATCATCGTGTCTATTTACTTCTGTCATGTCTCTCGGCTACATTATCTCGGCTGATCACTCAGCCAACAATTTGAACCTACGTAATGAAGTTGGTTTCATTTGATCACTTTGGTATGTGGTGATAAATGACAAGTAAATTCATAAACTTGATCTTGGTAGATTTCAGGAAAATGCACCGAGTTCTTTACGATCCCAAATACACACGGTGTTTGTTCTGGAACTTTATTCTGAAAAGGCAAGGATAAGGGAAAGTGTTATCGTCACTATGATAGGTTTCCCAAACTAAATAGGACAAAAGTTATTAAAAGGTGTTCGTTGCTGGATTTAAATGATTATGGTCACCTTGATGATGACAATGCAGGTCAGAGTATCGTGACAATGATGAGAATGAGTGGTGCTGAAGATGTTGATATGACCTCATGGCTGACAGCATGGTCCCGGGGCTGGCGGATAGCTTTGAGGTATTCTCAAAGCTGCTTCGATTGGGTTGGAATCTTGGCACAGCTTTTAACTGTCATCCTGGAATTTCACAGGTAGGGTAACGCATCATTGTATATGCTGTCCCTCAGATGGATGTGAAACTGGGTGTCCATCTGTTGGCATTAGTTGGTGGACATTAAAGATCCCACAGTGTCCTTCGTTTGGAGTAAGCGAGCTATCGCCGGAACTCTAGTCAAATTCCAAATTCCTCTTCTAACTTCCATTGGGCACAATATTGGCTGCACATCCGTGCCCCCAGCATAATGCTACCCACAAGCACGTACTGCATATCAAAGACGAAGAAGCACGTTCCCACCCTTTGTACCCCACTTTTCCTGATCCCAGACCACCACCTTCCCCCCTGCTTCCCATTCTACTATCACCCCTCCATTTTCTGCATATACCTTTCCACATCAGCAACTCGTACTCACTTTGACCCTCTCTCCTGGAGGTTATATTCGAACCCAAGGACATGTGGCACCAAATCCTTGTTGATAGTCACTCGGTAACAAAAACGTTGCTCCCAAAACTCATCCGTGGACATAGTTTCCATGGATGGTTGCACCTGAACATGTTCATTTACACTACACCTATTTATTCTCCGGAAAAAATAGTTTTCCAAGCTACCTTCTCATCTACAATTGGTATACGTAGTTTATTTGTTCAAGCACTGAGCAATACCTGTTAACTCTGGTTGAAAGACTTGGCCAACCCAAGGTTCTTTGTAGGCACCATCATTTAATTACTTTACTGTAACAAGATTTAATTTAACTCCTCATTATTAAGCTTTATCAGATTTCACCATAATTGGATTTAGCATTATGCAGATAGATATATGATTGAAGTTGAAGCCCAGGCACAGCTTGTTTGCTTGGGCTCTTACAAGTCATTGTACAATTGATGAATTAAAATGATACTCAAAAGCCTATTATTATCAAATGTATTTATGAGGACATGTGGAAACTTTCAAACTTTCTTTGCCTTAACGTTCCTGAGATTATATAACAAAGTAGTTTGATGTTTCGTTTCGTTAAGCCAACATGTTTGCTGTGAAGATCCAACGAAACATGCGTCGTGTCTGACTTTGTACTCCGAAGATGTAGAACATAAAGTTTTCTCGGTTTTTTTCACTTCATCGATGACATCATTTATGAGGTGGTGTAAGGAATAATTGGTTGTTTCCTTCTCTTTGCTCTGAAGATCATTGTGAAATTTTAGCTTTCCATGACTGTGTCCATGAAATGTCGAGAATGTGCAGCAAATTGATATTGTCAATTCATTAATTACATCATTTGTGACTTCGCCCGTAAAGAATAATAAATGGATTATTTTTGACTCATTCAAACGAAAGCCTGTGAAAAATTGCACATACCCTCCTGCTTTATAGTCTTTGCATTATATTGGAGAAAAACTGCGTACTTGAACCTGAGACTTTCAGTCTGCAATATCGTACAATAGCATAAAATTATAATCACTTATTTCTTCGCTAATTGAAGAGGTTGACGAGATTTCGAGATTTCTCATTCTCATTTCGAGATTCTCAACTACTTGTTTAAAGGCCTCTATTATTCCCACCTTCTTGAGGGGTGTTTCGTGCAAGTAGGGCTGTTTCGTGCAATTAGGGGTGTTTCGTGAGGGGTGTTTCGTGCAAGTAGGGGTGTTTCATGAGGGATGTTTCGTGAGACTTGCAAAATATCGTAATCCTTCCCAGAATGCTCGGGTGAACATGCACCAAAACCCTGGGAAACGGCCGTGTTCAGGGTAACATAAAGGATACAGTGCGTCCGAGAGAAGGATTGTGACCTAAAATGGCTCAAAGGGCTTCCAAAAAAAAAGCCAAAAACACTTGGAAACATACCTGGGAGAAAGCGGTGTGCCTCTGCATAATGAAAGAGTTGGAGAACTTTCTGAACTCAACCAAAAGCTTGACAGCTTGCAGATGCCCGTACTGCAAACTGCTGAGGATGTGGACCGGTGCAAGGCCTGTGAATGGGCTGTAGACAGCATGCTCTACCCGACCTCTCTGATCATCCCTGTGAGTGAGCGAAGGTCATATATGGGGCTTCTCAATGCACAGGTTTATATTAGTTTAAAATGATATTTACTCTGAATCAGGTTCGGGATGAGAGTGTGGGAGTGGTAGTGGGTGCTGTATTGACTGCGAGTGACGTAAAAACGTCTGGGTTCTGGAGTCACAAGTGAAATTATGCGATATTTTTTGCATCAATTGGTAAAAGTAGAAGCATCCATCCAAATGTGTATTCTATATATACTTTGCTTGTGCATGCTCTCTCTCTCTCTCTCTCTCTCTCTCTCTCTCTCTCTCTCTCTCTCTCTCTCTCTCTCTCTCTCTCTCTCTCTCTCTCTCTCTCTCTCTCTGTCTCTGTCTCTGTCTCTGTCTCTGTCTCTGTCTCTCTCTGTCTCTGTCTCTGTCTCTGTCTCTGTCTCTGTCTCTGTCTCTGTCTCTCTCTGTCTCTGTCTCTGTCTCTGTCTCTGTCTCTGTCTCTGTCTCTCTCTGTCTCTGTCTCTGTCTCTGTCTCTGTCTCTGTCTCTGTCTCTGTCTCTGTCTCTGTCTCTGTCTCTGTCTCTGTCTCTGTCTCTGTCTCTGTCTCTGTCTCTGTCTCTGTCTCTGTCTCTGTCTCTGTCTCTGTCTCTGTCTCTGTCTCTGTCTCTCTCTCTCTGTCTCTGTCTCTCTCTGTCTCTGTCTCTGTCTCTGTCTCTGTCTCTCTCTCTCTGTCTCTGTCTCTCTCTGTCTCTGTCTCTGTCTCTGTCTCTGTCTCTCTCTCTCTGTCTCTCTCTCTCTGTCTCTCTCTCTCTGTCTCTGTCTCTGTCTCTCTCTGTCTCTGTCTCTGTCTCTCTCTGTCTCTGTCTCTGTCTCTGTCTCTGTCTCTCTCTCTCTGTCTCTCTCTCTCTGTCTCTGTCTCTCTCTGTCTCTCTCTCTGTCTCTGTCTCTCTGTCTCTGTCTCTCTGTCTCTGTCTCTGTCTCTCTCTCTGTCTCTCTCTCTCTGTCTCTCTCTCTCTCTCTCTGTCTCTCTCTCTCTGTATCTCTCTGTATCTCTCTATCTCTCTATCTCTCTATCTCTCTATCTCTCTATCTCTACATAATTTTAAAGTGATTCTTCACCATTGAGAGATGGTATATAGCATGAGAGAGATGGCTCAAAAACGATATATAGCATGATATTTCAAAAATGTAATGAGCCAGACATGTTCTCATGGATCAGGCATTATGGGGCAGAGGAATGCACTCTACCAAGTTGTCTTCCAGTTGAAAAATGTATTGGGCCGGTTATGTTTTTGTGGATCAGGCATTGTGTGGTGGAGGTATGTGCTCTACTGGTTGCCCTTCTAGTTAATACTGTATTTGAGTTTTTGACATCAAATGTTCAGCTTATTATCAGAATATGGAGAACACTAATTAATAATACTATAAGCGCCCGCTCCCTACGGGAGCCGTCAAGGGGATCAAGTTATTATATTTATGCCTATTTTACTCCAAGGGGTCCCAGGATTACACACCCCAAAATTGGTTGCGATCGGTTCAGCCGTTTTTGCAGTACCTGGGAACAGACAGACGGACAGACGGTGAATTATAGTAAGATGATCAGTCATAGTAACTATAAATGGATCTTATAAGCCCTGAGCGCTGCACGAGATGGAGGATTATTTATTTAATAATCACTTTGTTGTTTGGGTTTTTTTTCCGTGTTTGCATCAAATTTTGTGCTCGGCTCATCTTACATTAAGAAATAAAATGAGGCGCGCTCGACAAATGAGTTTAGCCGAAACTTTTTCCCCAAGGGAAAAAGGCCGCAACTGCAACCGCAAGTGAAAATGAACACTTGGTGGAAACAACAGCTACTGCACCCAAAGGTATGCTGGCTACTGCACAGACCTTAAATTTACAATCAGTTCCTGAGGGAGCAGATGTTTCTAATCCTGTTCAATTATCATTATTTTGTAATCCCTTTTCTTAAAAACAGGTCATCATACTTGTATAGTATCATATAATTTGGTATGTGTGGGTTTGACTTGTATGCAATCCGAAACCGCTGGACAGAATGAGTTGAAATTTGGTGGTTTTACTTGGGGTGTGCCCTGGAGGGTTTTATGTATGAATCAAAAAAAAAATCATAATCGTGGGTGCTCAGCAAGGATGTGGATTGAAATTCTTTACATGCATGTGTTCGGATTGTGGACGAGAGAATATGACAATTCTCAGCAGTTTGCAGTGATATTATAATTATATCTCTGTTTGAAAATCTTCCAGAATCGAAAAGTATTTGACTAATTTACACACATTCTCCATATTTTATGCACTCCTAAGTCCTAACCCACTGGATAAGGTAAATTGAAACATTGTGGCTGTACTCAAAGTGTGTATGGGATTCTTCCAAGTCAGGATAATCATCTCCAATTTTAAGATCTCCACCCTCCCTGCCCTATACCAATGTTTCTTGACAGTATAAATTTATATTAAACTAGTACTTCCTGATTAAACCGTCAATTCGATTGTAACATACAGTTGGACTCCTACAACAGAAGTACTGGGATGAAAAAACAAACCAACCTTAAAACCGTAACATTTCCTAATTTACAGCCATAAATATCAAAGGTGTTAAACACACATATTATTACCCAAAATGGCTGTGAGGCCGAAGTGATTAGATTTTAATGAAGATCTTAATCCGGATCTGACTACTCAAATTTTTTTCAGTGATTCTGCACCATTGAGGGATAGGGCCAAAAACGATGTAGGAATGTATAGCATTATATATTCAAAAATGTATTGAGCTCGATATGTTCCCGTGGATCAGGCATAACGTGGCGGAGGTATGCGCTCTGCCAAATGCCCTTCTAGTTATTATTATTACTTGTGTACTTCTGAAATTCATGGAAGAAAAATGGCTGGCCCAATTTCCACCAAAATCTCCTTCGGTGCTGGGGGTCCCCAGGTTCAGGTCTTGGACATCCACATACGTATGTATATGTGTGTGTCGGTATAAAAGTCAGAAAAAAAAGTGGCTCGCACAACCTCCATGAGATTTTGCATACGTGCCGAAGGTACACCCCCCCTCCCCTAGCATGAAAATTCAAGTCGGAGACACAAGCAGAGATGAGTGGAGGTTAGCCAAAAAATTGGTGGATATTGACTCTCCAATAGGAAATTATCTGCATGTACGTTCAGCATGTGACGATCTTAAGAATCGTTGAAAAAACAAGTGAAATCCTTCAATACAGCGCGTGTGGTGAAGCAAATGAGTACACTAATGTTAAAATATGCAATTTATGCTTTTTCAATTGAAAAACAATTAAAAAGCGTACTTAATATTTGAAATGTAAAAATCTTGTTATTATTGTGATAAGCACCTTTATATATAACAGAAGGAATTAAATCGTTCGATACAGTGTGGCAGGAGGCCACAAAAGAATGATGTAAAATAAGAAGAACTTAGCTTTCGGCGATCGGCGCGAAATGCCATGGTGGGCGGAAATGACGTCTTTCGTTCGTTCGCACATGAGGGGCGCGTTTCTTCATTTTTTTTCCGTCAATCAATAAATTAAATGGTTTTCACATATATAACACATTAGTTTCACAAATTGCCATTGAAATACTCGGGTTTTTCCGTCAATTGTCGCCAATTCCGTCGAGGTTACCCACTGCATCTACCGGACGGCCGTTATTGGCTGTCTTGAGGCACGTGGAGGGGGGTACACGGGGGACACCGGAGACGTGGGATATGTGGTAGACGCCGGCGGGGACATTTCAAACTCGGTGCAATTGTATACAGCGCACGCGCTGTAAAAATTGTTTGGTCAATCTCCACCAAATTTTGCATACATCCTGGAGGTATTCAGGTTCATGTGAAGGGCACAAAAATACCCCCCAAACTCGCCCCCCACAAGGAAATTATACATATGTCTTTGTATGTCTGAGAATCATCGGAAAAAAACAGCTGGGCCAATCTCCACCAGATTTTACATTAGTGCTTCTGATAATGGGCATAATCCCCCCCACCCACTTCCTTACCAGGAAAGTGTGTGTGTGTGTGTGTGTGTGTGTGTGTGTGTGTGTGTGTGTGTGTGTGTGTGTGTGTGTGTGTGTGTGTGTGTGTGTGTGTGTGTGTGTGTGTGTGTGTGTGTGTGTGTGTGTGTGTGTCGGTCGGTCGGTCGGTCGGTCGGTCGGTCTGAAAATCATGGGGAATAAAAACGACAACATGAGACTGCCCAACAACATGAGATTGAGGAGAAACTGACGTAAAAGGGGGAAATGAGGTTATTTGGCCCAACATTGCTGTGGTGCACTCCCGGGTTATTTTTTTTCCTCCAGCGTTGAACGCCCATCTTCATGATGGTTCACTAAAGTCCAAATAAGCCTTATCTTCATTGGTTGACAACTTGTTTCTTCTATTTCCGTGAGTCTGATTTGCATTTAGGAACAGAACAATTATAGTTAACGATTTCGTGCAGGCATTTTATGAAAAATCTTTGCTCAACATTGAAAATATTTCAACAAACAGTATGTCTGCTGTTCCACACTTCTGAATATGTCCTCAAGTCGGAGACACAAGCAGAGATGAGTGGAGGGGTCTAAAGTCTAAAGCTCCAAATCGTCTAAAGGGATCCTTTAAGGGGAAACCTGTGAAAATCACCGGACTATGAGTTGTCGAGCAGTTCAGGTTTGAAGGACGAAGAGGCAGTTCCAGCCGATAGCCAAACAATTTAACACTAAAATAATGAAATAAAAAGCAATACTGAGATACTCAGTACACACTATTCTTGACACCTCATAACAAAAGTCAACAACTTAGGAATTTATTTATTTATATGCAGCCTGTGGCTGCTTGGCTGCATCATTTTTGGGGGCACAGCTGTGTCACTGATGCAATGACCACATTACCCGCTTGCTGGGACTCATTTTGTTGACTTCAAAAGGTCATGACAGGCTGTCAACCCACCTGGTGTTAATTATATATGGAAACTCAAGAATTCAAGACCCGAGGATATTAAGCCAGCCACCTTAACCATTAAGCCAACACCAGGCCAAAGTTAGGAATGATGCTTGCCTAATGATGTTATAAATTATGAAATTAAACACTGAAGACCATTTACAATAATTGCAGATTGCCATTTCACAAACTAATTTAAAAAATGAAATTACAAATCTTGAACATCACTTAGCAGGATAAGTAACGGTTAAACATAATACCAAGTTGGAAGCATAATACTAAGAACCTTCACAATATTGAGCTTTCAGAATACAATCAAGAGTCTGCGGAGAACTTGACCGTGAACACGTACATGTTATATTATGCAAGGAAAGCATAGATCTGCATAGAAGGTGAGTCGTTGCCATATTGCCAGCATCTCCCCACAATGGGTAACCTGTGTCAATGTGCAAGATGCATAAAGAAGCCAACAATGTCATCATCCTCACCAAATGCCAGCTGTGTTGTGTTTGTACAACCACATCCTCTGTAGTTCCCACAAAACCGCTTGTGCCACAGAGAGTATAGCCTTTTGCTGGGTTTTCCATTGTAGATGATCACCAAGGATTTCTATCCTGCAGCTACAACATCATCGGTAGAAGGTGACTGCGTATCAAACACCTTGCTTTGTTCACGGAAGTGTCTGCTTGTCTTGAATTTATTGAGAGAAGGTCCTTTTCCGATCCCGTTGAGGCGAGATGTTGCGTCACATCCAAGGAGAGCATGGAGGAAGAGGATGTGTTTGCATATGTCGGACCAGCCTGGTCCTTGATCACCTTGCTATTCCATAAGTAAGGGTTCTTTGTATTTTTCTTAAAGATCCACAGAATCAGAAATTACAACATTTTGTTTTGATTAGATGTGATAATATTGATTTGTAAGAAATAAACAAAGAACTGAGTATGACTTTCAATTCTAAATATATTTTGAGGTGTTAAATTTTTTTTAAAAATATACCAACCTGGCTGGTTCTGCCCCTTAAAAATATCCTGAAAACCTCCATGGTCATTGCATCATCTGTGTGATGTAATCACCAGAACGATTGTATGATTGGTCCATAACTTTTTTGAAATATGCTTTATATAGTTTTTGGTGCCATCTCTCAATGGGGAAAAATCATTGGAAAAAGTCATTGTATCTGGATCCATAACTTCAGCAAAATGGAATCAATTTGTCCTTGTCATACACCCATCCTGCCCACCATGTTTCATCCGAATCCATCCATAACTTTTTTGAGATATCCTGCTCACAGATAGACAGCCGAACACACATACTGGTGAAAACACAACCTCCATCCACCTCTGGCGGCAGAAGTAAATAGGGATAATAATATTGAATCGTGAATCAAAGGTTCAGCATTGTGTATTGCAATGGGAATATCTCTGAATTGAATGAGATTTATTATTTTGATCTTACAAAACTCAATTGAACCGACACTGTTTTATCATAGCTATTAGAAAGCCTTTGTCAAGCAAAAAATTATACATTGGCTGAAAATTGAGAAGTGAAATACAGTGGTGTATTTGTATTGATTTACTTATGTCTAGTGAAGGAAAACATTTGTATGTCCTGTTAGAATAAAAACAGTTAGCAATTATTTCCTGGAAGGAACATGGTTCATAGAAATATAGTTGTGCTCTGAAATGCACCACCCAAACTCACCCACTACACCACCACCCCCAATCCCGGACATCACCCCTCTATTGTACGAAGACAGCAGATCGATTTGGACAATGTTTGATACAAATTTGGAAGTGATGAAACCTCCAAATGTACTTCATTTTTGGAGGCAATTGCAAACCACACAGTGTATTTCTTGCTCCAAAATATACAAGCAGCACCTCCTTGGCTTTTTGAAGACAGTACCTTTCCACTCATACAATATTAGTACATTCATGAATACAATTATTACATTTTTAATCGATATAAATATAATATTCAATTCAGGGACAATCCCAACAGGATCACAAATTCGACCATGTTTTGTGGATGGCCGTCATCGATCTTATCGTGACAGTTGATCTGGAAGTCCGTGAACAAGCATAGAAGGAGAACTAAATAATTAAAATTTATAATCTTGAAAAGCGATCTACGAAGGTCTCGGTATAGATGTTGAAAAATAAGCTTTGTTGCTGACGCTACAGACTCTCCTTGATCACGTACTCTTGCTCTCGGAGGCCTTTCTGCTTGTTCGCTGAACCATAGTTTGCTCTGCTTGTTCAAACCTCTGTTATGTCCCTCTACCCTTTGTAAACCATGCTGCTTTGAGAAGAATATTTCATCTGCAACCAGTGACTTGTTAGAGTTTCCTTTAACTGTGTTGCTCGTTCGACTATCATGTCATGGCGCTTTATCTAAGTTTTGAAACTTATTTTTGTAACGGTGGAAATTTACAAGCAGGCGAGACGTCACTTTAAGGAATATTGGTTGACGACAAAAAAATTAATTAATTTCCTTTGGTGGATTTGTGTGAGGTATCTTCTTTTTGAAAGCAAACTTTGAAGTAGCCCTGAGAGCATAAGGAGTCAACAAAAGTATGGAGTAGCACCATGCTATGTAGTCCACACTTGGCTTAGCAGGTAGATGATCCCCCTTGTTACCTCCACCACTGAAGGTGAAGGAGGTTATGTTTTCACCCCTTTCTGTCTGGTTGTGTTTGTGTGCAGGATATCTTAAAAAGTTGTGGACGGATCCGGATGAAATTTTGAAGACGGGTTCGGTGTGTGACGAACTGATTATATTTTGGTGAAGATCTGGATCCGGATCTGACTACTAGAATATTTTTAAGCGATTCTTCACCATTGAGAGATCGGGCTTAATGGATATACAACAAGATATCTCAAAAAGTTGTGGACAGATTCGGATAAAACACGGTGGACACGTTATGTGTGTGGCAAGAACGAATTGATTTGATTTCGATGAAGATCCGAATCTGGATCTGGATATGAGATTAATTTAATTTTTAAAGTGATTCTTCACCATTGAGAGATAAGAGCCAAAAACTATATGTTGTTCGTCTCTCGGCAGCTCCCGTTAGGGGTCGCCACAGCAGATCATCCTTTATGATCCGCATACTGATTTGGCATAGGTTTTATGCCGGATGCCCTTCCTGACGCAACCCTGGTCGCCTCTTACGACACAGGGATAAGGATTGGGTTTCGCCATGATTCCGGGCTGCCCAACACCCTCTCATAGCGCGGCCCAGTGCAGAGTTCCCGTCCTCAAGCGATCCTCCAACCAAAGCCTCCAAGTAGCAGGATTACAGGCGCACGCCACTACGCCCGGTTATAGCCAAAAACTATATATAGCATGATAATTCAAAAATGTATTGGGCCCGATATGTTCTCGTGGATCAGGCATTACGTGGTGCAGGTATGTGCTCTACCGAGTGCCCTTCTAGTTTTGAATGTCGTTGTTGGCCACTTGGATTTTTAATGGCCAAAGCGATTGTGGTAATATTCCTGACGTGATCTTAAGTTCCAAGAATCCAATTCTTCACTATTTCCAATAATCCAATCTTTCTGTTGGATTTACAAGCAGATTCGGTGGTGTAATTTTTCAAGCATCCGCTCTGGGACTGGGTGGTCAGTGGTGCGATCCTCATCCAAGTGATTCCAAATTTGAAGAAAAAAAAAAAGATACATGCTGCTTCCTTGCTGGATGCTCAGCATTTAATAGGATCTAGAGCATGGACAAACAATGCTGGGAAGGCAATGGAAAACTACCCAGCATATCCCTTGCCAAGAAACCGTTTCAGCAGCACCAACGCTCTGTAAAGAGTACGGCACATTAAAAAAAAATTGGATTTATGCTGTCAACCTTTGGGATTCTTGACCAGTTCCTTTACTATTAGGCCACCCCTGCACCCAATAGGGGTGTTCATCTACACCAAGAGAAAGGGGTTCATATTTCACTTGGTCTTCAACCATAAATCAATGCTTGAAAGGATTCTGTCAAGATAATATTGATCTTGGTGTGCTTTGACAAATCAGTCTGTTTCTAAACTGATGCTTGGAGCTCATAAAAAGCACCTGATCCGTTTGTGATTTCACATTCTTTCATCACCTCTGGCAGGCAGGTATTCCACCAGACCATTTTACTACCCATCCAATGGTATGCCGAGAAGGTGATAGATTAATGGGTATTTTCACTCTGATGGTGAGTGGTTCACCCATGAAGGTGTATTGAATAAGATTCCATCATTTTGACAAACTGAAGATGAAGCACATCCATGATGCCTGCAGGAATTTCAAAGTGGGGTGACGAAGGAATAACAACTAAAAAGAAACAACACTTTTAGCAATTGTTGAAAGCGACTAGAATTAAGAGGGAACTACGCAAAATATATTTCATGAAAATATTTCAACTGTGTGTGTGTGTGTGTATGTATACATGTATATTGGGTCGCCGAAATAGGTGACCCTTATTGTCAGTCATTCTGTCTGTTTGATTGGATGTTTGTTTGGATGTTTGTTCCTTTGTCATCAGCATAATTGGTAGTAAACGTGGGCGGATTTTGACCAAACTCGGGTGGTAGGTACAACTTATGACCTCGTGCTTTGGAAATTGTGATGGTTGCTAGGGACGCTTTGGTTCCCTAGCAACAACCAAAAAACCTTAAAAATCGGTACCGTTCACGCGAAATCAATTCCGAAAGCCATTATCCCACGTAGGGTTATGAAATTTGGCACGAATGATCTACAGGTGATGTTCTATCAAATATATTCCGGTTTTTGTGATATATGGAATACTTTACCCGCAGCGCCCCCTACAATTATGGTATGCGCTAAAATTGGCGAAAATTGAAGGCCCCCTTGAGACCAGGTGAGTGCATCGATACGAATGAAACTTTGCAGGTTCATGGTACTCAATGAGTACTACAACTTTGCCTCAGGACATATTGACCGATTTCACTTAGGTCAGGGGTCAAAGGTCAATTAGTGCAATAATCGATAATTTGCGAGAGCTGGAGGTGCCTTCGCGCCAAATGCTACTCCTCCGAGGGTTGTGGTTGGATGGTCATGAAAATTCACATTAATCGTCTGGAATACATTGTGCACAAAGGATCGAGCCGGATTTTCGATTTAGATCTTTGTTCACCCACAGTACCCCCTCGAACTTTGGGGATTTCCGATTTCAAACCGCATTTTCGGTACTTTTCATTCAAATGGATACCGAGTAGTTATCAGTAGATGGAACTGGATGAGATTCGATATGCATAATCTTAAGGTGATTCCCTGTCCGCTATATGACATCCATTTTGCTCTATATCTTATAGTTTCCATGCTTGGCGACCCATCGCCACCTACCGGCTTGTATATGTATATGTATGTATATGTGTACATGTATGTATGTATATGTATATATCCATCTATATTCACCCCAATGTGATAAGCAGGAGAAAAGTTCTTCGACTTGGATAGAGAAAAACGACACTTCAAGTGTCCCTGCTTACCACAGTTGTCACAGGTATAATTTCTGTACCGACATTGGAAAGCTTGATGATTACCACCACAATGTCAACAAGTTACCCCAACCTTCTGGGGAAGACTCAGAAATGTCAGGAGGTGGAGGTGAATTTGGTGGCTTACTAAAACACTTTTGCTTGTAGCCAAAGGTTACCTTGTTAACCGATTTGCATACACGCAAACATCATGTAACATGTCTTCGAGTTCATCTGTAAACTCACAATGTTCGGAGAGTCGGCGTAAATCAGCCACGAACTTGGATGCTGCCTGACCATCTTGACGATGGTGGGTATAAAATCTATATCTCAAGACACGGTTTCGGGGGACAATGTCTTTTCACGAGATTGATGAGCTCTTCATTCGACTTCTCCAGAAGGTTTGGCTGGAGCAAGAAGATCTTTGATGAGGCTGTACGTCGGGGCGCCGCATGCACTCAGTAATACAGCTTTCCGCCTTTCAGCGTCCTCATCAGTGTCCATTTTGTTTGCCACAAAGTACTGCTTCAGACGATCAGTGTAGTTTTCCGAATCCCCCCCCCCCCACTGTATATTCTTGCAATATGGAGTAGGGGAAACTAATGAACGACTGGAAGACGAACTTAATGAACAAAGGAATGAAATGAAGGAAATGAATGGAATAGAAAACAAAATGAACGAACAAACGAATTAAATTAAGGAACTAACAAATCAAATGTGCGAAATCAATGAACGATTGGAAGACAAGATTGATGAGGAAAGGAATGAAATTGGAGGATTTGACCTGATGGCTATCCTATCTGGGTGGATTCCATAATGCAACAGCAGGTAGGGGATTTGGGATCTCGTCAGCACCAGGATGGCAGTTTAGAGCAAAAGCTGGAAACTTGTGTAACAGAACATGAGCTGGTGTTAGCTGATAAAGGCTTATGGGAACCACTGGAGAAAGGATAGACGGAACATTACAGGGGCAGCTGAATACTTGGGACAAAGCCATAAAGGGAGAGGAGATAGTCTCGATGGTGATGTTGATTCTTCTGTTGAGACTATGCTTCGGCTGACTGACTCGTACAAAGTTGGGTTGGACTTGCTGCACTTTGACATTGGGGATGTTGATGAACAGGGTCGAGCAGATATGGCATAGCCAATGTTTGAACCACTTGCACGACTTGTGGAGGAGAGCTGCAGCAATGGTAGCTTGCAGTTGGTTGAGCAGGAAGCTTATCTTGAATTAGATCGGAGTGAGTCAAGTGCAAGATTTGAAGAGAGACATGTCCGGAGATGCATCTTGGGCACCCACCGAGAACAAGATGCCAACACCATCTGGGATGTAGCAGGCAATTTCTCCTTTTCCAGCAACTCTATTTTCAGCTGGAGGTTCTGCAATTTGCTCCACAAGTTTTTGCACGGTGGGCATTTGCTCCGCAAGCTTTTGCAATGTTGCTCATGATTCCTTACTTCAAGTCACTCAATTAAAGGAGTTTGGTCACGTGTGGAACCACTGTCATGACCGTTGTGGTTGGTTTGTGGCCATCTACATCATGTTAATCACAAAAAAAAGTTGACTGTCACATTGGGTGGCCGGTTTTTCCATCTGGCTTGGCAGTGATGGATCGGCAGCTTGGCGCTGTGGGAGAGAGTGGCATTGGCGCCATCATTCGACTGATAGTGGAGCTGTTTGCCTGTATGGACGGTGAGCTTAGCCGTTTTGAAGCAGGTTCTGCATCTTTGGATCCTATGCGTGCTATTTCCATGACACAAGCTGGACGCTGTCATCTGGCAACTCTCACCCAGCTCATACCAGATCTGAGTCTCCGAGTCTCCGTTCTATGGAGGTACAACTGTGGTGCTATGGAGAGCAGTGGCCGCACATGAGGGCATCTGCACTGGTTGAGCATGTGAGTCCAGAAGTGGTGATTCCAGGAGAGGAGCCAGAACTTGAACCGGAACCAGAACTACAGCCTTTACTGATTCCAGAACCCAGCATTTCAGAGGGACCTGATGAAAAAGATCTGACGGAGAGCCTACGCCAGGAGATCAGAGCGTTGCATGCTGAACTGCAGTCCTCCAAGAGTGAAACCCAGAAGGTGATGAAAAGACGTCGGCAGGAAGAAAGCCGGAGCTGAAAAAAATGCAAACAGAAAGAAAAGAAACAGGGAATTCAAGCAAAGTCGCTGGAGCAAGAGCTGCACGAGGCCAAAGCACATCTCAACTC
>NC_140970.1:84701674-84749174 GCF_056783735.1 Eptatretus burgeri | reverse complement strand
AATCATCAACCCAACTTCATTTACAACATGTCATTGGTTATCTGAGTGAGATTTATTTTGGTCTGGTTTAAACAGCATCATCACCTGGTTTAAACATCATCGTTGTCAACCAGCACATTGCAAGGAATTATCACCACATCTTCTATCACCTTAGTTCTGGTCTTCCACCCTCTGCCGTTTCTGTTCTTTCTCCCCCCCTCCCCCGCCCCCTCACCCTTCCCTAGTTTCTCCACAGTGCTCATGTTATGCAACTATCCTCTCTCTGGTGAAATACCCAAATCTGACTCCACTCTTTTGTTCCTCCTTTTTCACCTGTGGAATCAACTCACTTGGTATGTTCAGACGTTTTCCTTCCAGGACTTCCCAGAAGTACCCGTTTTCTTTTTTTCAACCGAGTACATCTATAAAGTATGTACAATTAGAATGTGAGTACCGCTGTCAAGTATGTACAATTAGAATGTGAGTACATCTATAAAGTATGTACAATTAGAATGTGAGTACATCTATAAAGTATGTACAATTAGAATGTGAGTACGTCTAAAAAGTATGGACAATTAGAATGCAAGAATGTCAATAAAGTATGTTCAACTAGAAGGGCACCTGGGAGAGTGCATACCTCTGCCAGGCTGATTAGTTTAAGTTTTGTATCCCACTGATCGGCCGGATATGGATTTTGACCTGAATTGAAGTTTAATCGGTTTGTTCTTGTCACCTAACTGACTTGTCTACCAAGTTTCGTCCGAATCTGTCCATAATTTTGTGAGATATCGTGTTGTATATCATTTAGCCTTATCACTCAATGGTGAAGAATCACTTAAGAATTCTCTTATCCAGATCCGGATTCGGATCTTCATAAAAATCGAATCAATTCTTCCTTGTTACATACCCAACCTGCTCACCAAATTTCGTCCGAATCCATCAACAAATTTTTGAGATGTATTGTTCACAAACAAACAGGCAGACAGACAGTTGTGAAAACTTCACCTCCATCCACCTTCGGTGGCGGAGGTAATTAGAATGTGAGTATATTGATAAAGTATGGACAATTAGAATGTGAGTACATCTATGAGGGTTTGTAGTCTGGGTGAGGGTATGTAATCTTTGATTGCTCGTTCTCGTTCTTTATGCAACACAGTATTTTCAACTCGAGGGGGAGCACTCGGTAGAGTGCAAAACCTCTGCCGCCAATACTGCTGGGTCACTTAAGTGAACCTGATATCCTATTCATTGTAGGTCAAAACGGATCAGACTCCACTGAACCACGATTGAATAAACTAAACTAGATCGACGCGCATGTAGAAATGCCAAAAAAATAAAATCGAAATTTTTTTGAAAAAAAAGTTGCAAAATTTCAGTTTTTTTCTCTAACAATTTTTTTGGGGGGGTTGGAAATCACTTAAAACATGAAGAAATGCAAAAAAAAAAAAAATTCAAATACTTTTCAAATAAAAACGAAATTTATTTGAAAAAAAAGTTGCAAAATTTTCTCAGTTTTTTTTTTTTTGGACCAAGTCCAACATCTAATGGCATGATCCTTGGACCATACCTAATCCCCCCACCAAGTTTCGTCAAAATCCGTCCAGGAGTTTTTTTTCCGTAATACTGTTCACAAACAAACAAACAAACAAACAGACAGGGGTGAAAACAGTAACCTCCATCCATCTTCGATGGCAGAGGTTAATGAACTTTCAATCCATTGTTTTGCAGAGTAATAAGCAACTCTTAAATAACCATTAAAAGACATGAATAAACAGAGAGAATCAATCACTTTTACCTTGTTTTGCATCTATTTATGTAGCTAAATTACCTGTCATGTTTTTATATATAACGAAATGCAGTGGTGCTCCAAAATGAGTCACACTGCCTTAAAACACAACTTCTGTATTACGAATCCCTTGATAGCAAATTTTCTTTTCATCTTTAATAATCACCAAAGGCAGCCTCAATCTTCCATCCAGGCCTCAATTTTACTCGTTGTTAATATCAAGTATTTCTGTCACTTTAGAGGCTTGGACAAGATCTCTCTCACTTCAAGACAGTGTCCCATTCATACAGACAAAAGCCAGAAACAACCTCCCAGATGTTTTCTGAATATAAATTGTTCCATCATCATCTCATCTATTCTCTTCGGGCCAAGTGGCGCACACGGCTGCAGTGCGTACTCTCCAGTCTGCCCCGTCTCTGGCTATTGGCCTGGCTTCATCCCATGATCTCCATCCCATCTCTTTTCTTTCTTTTTCCATTGTTCTCCTCCAGGTTGTTCTTGGACATCCCACTTTCCTTCTTCCTTCGGGCTTCCATGACAATGCTGTCAAGCAGTTGTTGTCATCTTTCATTGTCAGCACATATCCAATCCATTTCAATCTCCTGGTCTTCACTTCATCACTGATCTTCATTACTTTGGTTCTCTTGAGTATTTCTTCATTTCATACGATGTATGGCCATCTGATTTTAAATTTCCTTCACAGACATTTGAACATGAATATGTCACGTTTCCAATTGTCTCCTTCGTTTATCTTCCAAGCCCCACATCCATATAATAGCACTGATTTCACAAGTAAGTTAAACAGTCTTAATTTGGTTTTCAATGTATAAATGCTTGAATTTCATTAAGGATACCATAGCTTTACAAAATTCTGTTCCTAATATCTTCTTCCCTTCCTCCTTGTTTGTTGACGATGGCCCCGAGATAGGTGTATTTATCAACTTCATTAAGATGCCAGTCTCCAATTTGAATTCTGTTTTTACTTTTACTATTTGTCTTCAAAACCTCTTTTTTCTTCTTGTTTATTTTGAGCCTGGTTTTTTATGCAAATCGATTCATTTTTGTTCCTTTTGTTTGCATATGTTGGCAGCTAGATGACAAAAGGGCAATGTCGTCAGCAAAGTCCAGGCCCTCCAGTTTGGTTGTAAACTTCCACCGAATTCCTCTGTTGTTGCCATCTGTTGTCTTCCTCATTATCCAGTCTGCTACTAGCAAGAATATAAAACCGGACATTACATTTCCTTGTTTCACTCCTGCTTTTACCATGAACTACGCTGATTCCTCTCACTCCTCTCACATTGCACATTCACCATCCTCCTATAAGATCTGTACCATTCTGATTAATTTGCGAGGAATTCCATAACTAGCCATGATCTTCCAAAAGCTTTCTCGGTGCATGGAGTCTAAGGCTTTTTCAAAGTCAAAAAAAAGTAATGTATAGGGTTGTCTACCACTCTACTACCTGCTCAATTATGTTGTGCAAAATAAAGATTTGTTCAACTGTGTTTCTACCTCTTCTAAAGCCTGCTTGCTCATCCCTCAACTTGTCAACTCCATCTCTAATTCTGTCTACCAACACTCTTCCAAATGCTTTACTTGGAGTGGATGTGAAACTAATTCCTCTCCAATTTCCACATTCTGTAAGAACACCTTTCTTTGGTATTTTGTCAATGAACCCCTGCTTCCACACTTTAGCTGTTTCCTCTTTGTCCCAAATTACTCAAAACAAGTTATCAAGCCATTCTTCCGTTGTGTGTATGTCCACTTTCAGTAATTCCTCTGTAATTCCATCCTTGCCCCCAGACTTACCATTCTTCATCGTCTTTATTGTTCTAATTTCTGTTTTTGATATATGACTTGTGCTGAATTATTTTATAACAGGATCACACTCCCCTTCTGTTATAGGATCATCAGGTATTGGTCTATTAAAGATTTCTTCAAAGCATTATCTCCACCTTTCTTGGCTGTTTCTTCGATGAGTCGTTTTCCGGTCTTATCTTTAACTGCATTCACAGTTTTGCTTCTTTCATTACTGAGGATCTTTGTAATCACGTATAGCTCTTTCATCATCCCATTACCCACTGCTTTTTCAGCCGTCATAGCAAGGTCATCTGCCCATTTTCTCTTGTCTCTTCTCATGCTTTTCTTAACTTCTTTATCCTTATTCCTATATTGTGTTTTCAGGTTATGTTTGATTCTATTTGACTTTGCCTGTTCCACATTGCTGTTCAATCTTCTTCTCACCTCAACTATCTCCCACGACTCCTTCCTGATCCAAGGTTTTTGACCCCTCTTTTTTTATAACCCAGCACTACTTTTGCCATTTCATTGTATGCTTTCTCAAAATTCTGACACTTTCTCTCCACTATGTCCTCCAATTCCTCCTAATCCCATAACACATCGTACTTGCTTCTTATCTTTAATGAGAACTGTGTTTTGATAGCCGGTTGTTGCAGTTTGATTGTGTCAAGTTTCTTTCTGTTCTCTTTGGTCTTTTGCTTTCTCTTTAATGTCAATTTGATGTTAGTTCATACTGGTTTGTGGTCGCTTGCATAATTATCCGTACCACTCATGACTCGAGTGTGCATTATCGATGTCCTATGTTGTTTCCTAACACCACATGGTCTATCTGGTTCTTTATCTTTCCTCCTGGAGAGGTCCATGTTTGCTGATATATCATCTTATGTGGGAAAATGGTGCCAGTTATCACAACATGATTATCAAGTCCTCAAAATTTGATAAGCTTTTCTCCATTTTAATTTCTATCACCCAGTCCATGACTTCCAATGACCCTCTCGTATCCCTCCTTGCTATCTTCCACTTTGGTGCTGCCATCCACCATTATTATAAATAAGTCGTGACTTACCCCATCAGCCACTGATTGCAATTGCTCATAGAAGCTTTCTTTGTCTTCCTCACTTGCATCGTTGGTAGGTGCATAAACTTCAATCACAGAAAGCTTCACATATTTTGAGAAGAATATGGCACATATCCTTTCATTAATCGGTTTCCATTCAAGTCATGAACTGTTCCATCACTTTTTATGTTACCTGTATCTTGAATAAATTATAAATTTTTCAAAACAAAATTATTCAAAACATTTTCGCCTTCAAAGCTATCTCGTCACAAAAGACCAGTTCCATCAGAGCTCATATTTACAATCTCTCCAAATGATCTTGCCTTTAAAACCAAACAATTGCCTACAGGTGCTTCTTTGACATCTGCTCGAGTGCAAGACCTTCGCACAGTATGCGTTACTTTTGTCATCGGTGTTATGGTTTATACTACACAATTTGGTATGGGAGAAAGGGTGACCAAGAGATTTAACACTCTTCTTAAGCATTGCCTTTTTCCCCCACTGTCAACACCTGTCTTTCAATCCAAGCAATTCTTATAGTCTCACCCTGTCGCTCCAGAAGGATCATCAAATGAACCTACCTATCTATGTATATGGTCTGCCACTGGAAGAGGTTCACTCTATTGAACTTCTCAGCATCATCGTCAGACAACGCCTCTCCTTGGCTGACCATATAGTGAAGTTGTCATTGAAAATCAGTGCTGGAATGGGCGTACTCCATCATTCCAAGCCATTCCTTCAATATCAGAATCGCTTCCAGCCGACAAGCCCTTTGTCCATTACTCAAGTGAGTACTGTGCTCTCCCTTGCAGGCTGGTGCCCCAGCATCATGTCTTTCTCCTTGATAAAGTTATCAACATTATTGGAATCTCCCACAGTGAAGCAGAAGCACAAGGCCTGTTCTTGTCACATCACATACAGGATGGTGGCCTCCTTTTTATTTACTGGCTCCTTTATTCTTACCCCCTCTGCTGTTTTAACCCCCTGACCCTCCACAGCTTCTCCAAGTCCCACACTAACACCACTTGGTTAAACATCAAATATCCAGGCTTACCATCCACCTCAAATCCTTTCTCCCATTTGTGGAATTCTGCCTTCCAGAGACTGTTCACTCACACTCCTTCCTTCAAAGCTTCTTGGTGATGCTGCGCAACCATCTGATCCCCCTTCACTCTCTGTGATCCTTTCCACTCCCATTAACCCTTCCTATCCAAACCCTCTTCTTTCTCTTTCTCTCTCCCCTGTTCATTCATCTGTTTGCTTATTGCATGTTCCTGTTACCATTTTGCCCCAATGTCATTCAGTCGGATAGCATTTTACCCTCTGTCAACTCACTCATCCACAAGCCCAGATGTTATCCAAAATTTCAACCCCTCCAGATTTGAATGACGATTTCTGCTACTTAGGATGGAAGATCAACCCACATTTTGCCTATCCATTCAACCATCGGGACCACACTCTGTGCAGAGTGTTGCTGCTGCCAAAGCAATCTCCTTAGCTATTGGACACAATCCTGGACAGGTGACCACTCTGACACAGGAGACCAGCAAGCTGGTACTCATTTTGCCGATCTCAAAAGGATGACAGGCAGAGTCAACCCCACCTGGTATTAATTCAACAGCTGAGCAGGATTTGAACTCAGGATCCTAGGATCCCAAGCGAACCACTCTAACCATTTAGCCAACACCAGGCATACATTTTGATTTTCCATTTGTATTTGCAGTTTGTATTTGTGTGTGTGTATATGTATATATATATATATATATATATATATATATATATATATATATATATATATATATATATATATATATATATATATATATATATATATATATATATATATATCCTTTCTTCAGTCATTTGATCAACCCAAACGAGAACATTGTTTGCAGGAATTACTGTGAAAGGTTTGGTGATGACGAACAACACAATTTGTAATGATATCAGTGACAGATAACTGGTTCTGGATTCGAGTTCTGGTGGAATCAGATGTAGCTAATTGTTCCACCATTAAAGCTCCTGGAGAAAACTCTTGGCATTGTGAAGTGTACTGTCTCTCATAGGGGATGTCGAGGCTGGCTGTATTGCCTGGTATCACACATTTTTATGTGTTAAATATATTTATGACTTATAACGGTTCAGCTGTTTATACAACAACCGAAGAAAACTGCGAATTCCCTGGATTGGTGCATAATCCCTTTCTTTCCAAGTACTTTGTTTTCAATAACCTTGTTCATGTATTACACTCAGGATATTTCTATTAGAACACGTAAATGTGGCCTATTTTTGCAGGAATAAGAATGACTATGGGCCAGTCGACAATTTATATGCGATATAAACTTTCAATTGCATTTGATGTGAATGCCAAACTGGTGTTAACTAAAATATGCATTGGGGAATTGATGAAAATGTGTCGTATATTGTTAACATTAAACATATTAATAATTCAGAATCACCGAACCACTTTTAAAAGATAACATGAATTATCGCATGATATGAAATGAAACAGCACTTATTTGGTGTGAACAAATAACAAAAGCATGTCATGGACATTTTTAGCAAGAGCTTCCGCTTGTGAGTCTGGGCGTGCGAGCTGGTCCATGTTTAAAAATAAAATAAAAATCCAAATTTAATTGCAAAATAAGTGAAAATTAACATGAGAACAATCACACAGACAAACAGAAGTAAAAAATATTGAGTAAACGATGGTGATGTGCAGAACGGCGAAGAGATAACATGAATAACGTACAAGCAGAATGGCGCATGATGTGGCAGCAGCAGTAGCCATAATGAGAGCAGCATGATATTGGGTACCTTACCGCCTCAAAGTTCCACTTAAAGTCATGCACAACATCCTCACTTTGATGTGTATTGCCGCTCAGTCATCGGTGTTCAACCTCGGTGCACTCCACTGTGTATCATACTTATAGAAATCTCCGATAGAAAAAGTCTTGAGGGCACTTGTGAAATGCCCATTATGAGGAATTGTTTTGTGATTTGCATGCCCATAAGGGGCCCACTTCATGAGGAAGTGTTGCAGCACATCACAATATGTGTTTGCCCAACGAATCCAATCAGATAGCATTAATGATTTCATCTAAATATGCCAAATAGCAGTATATGCTTTTCCAACAGTAGGCTGCATTACAAGTAATTTATTTATAATGTGACGATCACTTCCTCTTCTAGTCAGCATGCATTGAACTACAATACCAATTGGCAGGTAAGCTATCTGCATCCAGACCTCCACATTACACCTGTGTGCCTAATAGTCTTGCTTTGGAATGTTGGTGCAATTAGTGGATGATATATATATATATATATATATATATATATATATATATATATATATATATATATATATATATATATATATATATATATCTGTAAGGCTTGCAGTGTTAGTGTGAGAAATTGTTGACGTCAACCTGGACTCAATTGCTCAGTGGGCTGTCACCTTGGAAGTGATGAGGTCATTGGGTCTGAATCCTGGGGTAAGTCAGACTTTTTTCACACTCGTCCCATGCATCAATCAGGAATTTATTCCTGTTTAATAATATATATATATATATATATATATATATATATATATATATATATATATATATATATATATATATATATATATATATATATATATATATATATATATATATATATATATATATATATATATATATATGAAGACCACAAGGGGAAAACCAGAGATGTCACTTTTTATAAATTTCAGGGTTATTGCACCTGCCAATAGTTGGCAACATAAGGTTTCCTCTCACAATATTACTTTAACAAATAACCAGGGGTGTCACATAATTTATATGGTATAAAGTTTAGCCGTGTAATTAAAAAACAAGTGTTGTGAAAGCTGAACAAGTCGAAACCCAGAGTTGTCAGTACTTTACTCCTGGTTATCTCCCTTTCATTCATGTTAACTGTTCCACCATAATATTCACAGTTGAGAAATTAAAAAATGAAAGGTTGTAAAACTCTCACAGCATAAACTCTGAGCTCTACAATAGCCTATTTGGTTATATCATGGGCTCCCTAGTTGGTGCATATCGTGGCTCAAGCCTGGTCAAACCTTTATTGTGACTTTTATGGGACCCACGCCGTGTTTTAATGGTTAGCACGTCTGAGTACCCATCCTCATTCGATGTACCCACCGCCCAACCAACCTGCTTAGGTATATGAGGGAGTCACATGAGATGACTTCGGCTATCGCGGGGGTGGTTTATCCTTGGTTTCCTCCCGGTTTTCCATCATATTAAGTAGTACGGAGTAAGAAATGGAGAATCCGTCATCATATAAGCGAAATACCCTTGAGTATGGCATTGAACACCAATCAAACAAAAAAACAATGACCGTTTAATGTTGAAAAAAATAATCTGGATCACCAAAGTCATGTAATGTATGCTAATAACCAACAAGCATGAATTTGCTACACATCCTGGGTTAAAATTGCATGGCAATTATTAAACAAGGGAATAACCAGTGATGTCAGTTTGCAACATTGATTCGTTCTTTGCTCTTAAATGAAATAACACAGAAGCTTGGCAAATGCTACATGCTTAATTTGATCGGCCAATGATCACTCTTCCTTTTACTGGAAAAGAAATCTATATGACAGTTATTAAACAGTCCAACAAAGTCTTGAAACTTTGTTTTTCAGTTTCTTCAAAATTGACTTATCCTGACATCTTTGGTTTTCCCCTTGTGGTCTTCATATATATATATATATATATATATATATATATATATATATATATATATATATATATATATATATATATATATATATATATATATATATATATATATATATATATGTATATATATGTATATGTATATGTATATGTATATATATATATATATATATATGTATGTATATATATATATGTATATATGTATATATATATATATGTATATATATATATATGTATATATATATATATATGTATATATATATATGTATATATGTATATATGTATATATGTATATATATATATATATATATATATATATATATATATATATATATATATATATATATATACATATATATATATATATATATATATATATATATATTAGTTTAACCTTGTGATTAATCTCAAAATTTTCTGTAACACCGGGGAAAATTAACTTGCTTCTCATTAGTTATTCATGGAGAATATCCTTCATTGCAACTGTTCTTTTTAAGTTTCTCTTCTCCTCTGTTGTTCTGTACAAAGGCAAGTTCAGTGCTGGTGAGGCCTAAGTCACATTTGCTCTACGGTGAGGATTCGGCGGCCGTACGCCCTCTGAATTGACAGAAACGTGCGGTGGCTGCAGAGTTTCTGAGGTGGCCTCAGGGTGGCCCTATGCCGTATGGCTATATTTTACAGGCCGTAAGGTCGCCGTGGAATTATAACGCGGAGTTATAACTTTTTTTCATTTCTACGTTCACCGTCGCAATTCGACAAGCCAAAAAAAAACTGGTAAAAAAAAAAAAAAAATTAACCCATTCATTAGCGTCCGTCTGGCTGCACGTTCACCTTAGGGCCCCCTGCAGTCGCCTTGTGACATCAAATCAAAGACCGTATGCCAACCCCACGTTTTCGCTCTCCACAATTTCTAAGACCTAAGGCCTAAGTCACATTTGCTCTACGGTGAGGATTCGGCGGCTGTACGCCCTCTGAATTGACAGAAACGTGCGGCGGCCGCAGAGTTTCTGAGGTGGCCTCAGGGTGGCCCTACGCCGTTTGGCTATATTTTACAGGTTGTAAGGTCGCCGTGGAATTATAACGCGGAGTTATAACTTTTTTCATTTCTACGTTCGCCGAAGCAATTCGACAAGCCGAAAAAATAAAACTGGTAAAAAAAAATAATTAACCCATTCATTACCGTCCGTCTGGCCGCACGTTCGCCTTAGGGCCCCCCTGCGGTCCCCCTGCGGTCGCCTTGTGGTTGCCTTGCAGGCACCTTGTGTCTGCCTTGAAAATTCCATGGCCGCCGCAGGAACGCCCTAAGGTCACCGTGCGACATCAAATAAAAGACCGTACGGCAACCCCACGTTTTCGGTCTCCACAATTTATAAATACGCCGTGCGGCTCCCCGAAAAATAAACATATGTGACTGCTACATTGTGTGACCGTGGAAATACTGCGGCCGCCATATAATTGCTCGTGGCCGTAGATTTTGGAGACCCCACGGCCGCCGTGGCAAATGTGACCTCGGCCTAAAGCAAACATAGTGGTTTGTCTTTGTTTTGCCAGGGGTATTTGTTGCAGTAATTTTTTATTTGTTCAACTTGCTTTAGGCCCGGTCACACCTTGACGTTTTAGCCAGCGATGGCAACGTATTAAAATGTATCTAAAACGCTGGCTTACGTTGAACTTTTGATGTTTTTTTTTAAAGATTCGGACGTATTCATAGCGACTTGGTCTTATGTATAACGCATTGGTAACGGACACAGAACGTTTCGTTGTGTTATAGATAACTTATACCAACGAATGCTGAACCTGTTGTCGGCCTACACAACCGATGCCCAACGATAGTCTAACTTAGGCGTAGCGCGTTGCACGCATCGCCGACGATGTCGTGACGTAGCCTATTAAAAGGCTGACGCACAACGATTTGAATCATAACTGCCGTAGAAATGGAAGTGACAACATCGCGGTCACACCTTGGCGATCTTGCCAACGTATGCCGACCTAAGAAAAATGTGTCTAAAACGTTGGGGCATGTCAAATACGGTATGAGTAAGTTTGGTATACGTGAGTAGAATGCTAAAGTACGCTATCATACATCGTAGTAAGTAGAGTACGTCAAGAAATTTTAAACATGTTCAAAATTTTACGACGTACTCGGCGTATGACACACGTTCCGCATGCGATGGGGATAAGTTTTACACACGATATGTGGACGCTTACACACGTCCACAAAGGCTACTTATAAGCTACTCATAAGTCGAAACACGTCGCGGTAATGTCTTTTTTATGCGAAACTTATTTCTAACTTATGTTTGACGTGCTTTGAACCAATTCTTTACGTAGTCCCAACACACATCGACGTATGTAGACGTATTCCAATGACGTCTTCCGGTCGACAAAAATAAATAAATGAACGTGTTTCTAGCTTACAACTGCCATATAAAGACGTGTTCCGAGCGGTTTTGGGAATTGGTATATAAAAATGCTGCTCATAAAAGGGGAACCCAACAGTGTTTTCGAGTCCTTTTTGAGTCGATGTCCATGTCAGCAGTAACAGTATCAGTATCAGTATCAGTATTAGTATTAGTATTAGTATAAGTAGTTTGTTCATGTTGGCAGTCGTAGGTGAGTGTGAGGGGGAGGGTGTGGGTTATGATGGATCGTCCTTGCGTTTAACGATTTAACGATTTAAATGATAAACTCAACGATTTAAATGGCTGCATCTCCACTATTGAAATAGACGCTTGCGCTCAACAATTGGATTTTTTTACACTCAACGACTTTTAAACGGTACCACTCAGCTATTTTCATTGTTTACAATGAACGATTTAAATTGCTGTCACTCGCCTTTGTTTTTTGACGCTGGGGTTTGGAAATTTTAATCGTTTCTATTGAACGTGCAAAATCGCTCAAACCCCACCATTAAAAGTAGACGCTTGTTCTCAACAATTGGATTTTTTTTACACTCAACGACTTTTAAACGGTACCACTCAGCTATTTTCATTGTTTACAATGAACGATTTAAATTGCTGTCACTAGCCTTTGTTTTTTGACGCTGGGGTTTGGAAATTTGAAGCGTTTCTTCTGAACGTGTTAAAACGCTCAAACTCGACTATTTTAAATAGACGCTGCCGATGGACAATTGGAATCATAGCCAAGCTAGACATCGAAGTGTGAACATCCTCGTCATGCCGAAGAAAAGTTTGAAGAATGCTGCAAATAAGTGTCCTGGCCGTGGCCGTGGACGCTGACGCAAGGACGTTCCATTATACCGACGTCTTTCAGCCTATGAGTAACTTAAAAGTAACGTCTGTCGATGTGTGCCAACGATCGCGTAACGTGCCAACAACACGTTAATCATAGATTAGAAATAAGTTTCGGGTACGCTAAACATTACCTCGGTGTGTCTCAACTTATGATTAACTTACAAGTAGCATGTGTTGACGTCTGTCAACGATCGCAGACCGTGCATACAACTTGTGGCCAGCGTAGCAGAACGTGTGAGTCATACGCCGGCATACGTCGTGAAATTTCAAGCATGAAAAAATTTGAGGACAACCAAAAAGTACAACGTTTAAAGCCAACGTACAACGACGTATGGCAGTGTTTTTCAGCGTGCTCTCAATGTTATCAAAACTTACCCATAACGTATTCAACGTGTGCCAGCGTTTTAGAAAAAAAATTCAAAAATCAGCATACGTTGGCTAAAACGTCAAGGTGTGACCGGGCCTTTTCCAACAACTTGCTTTCTCTTTACCAAAGTCACAGTGGGATATTCTACGTCCACCAGCTAATTCTGGCTGATTGGACATCCACCTAAATGTCCATCCGAGGGACAGCACACTTTGTAGTGAAGCAACATACTGCTTGTGAAGCACCAATCCAACACTTTATATTCTGGTCGGGAATCAAATCCAGACTAGACAGCTAAAAGGTGCGCAACCTCTGCACCATTCTGTTGGATATATTTCTAAAAATAAACCATCTCCAGAAATCGTTTCTCTTTGAAGAATGATAGAAAACGCGATTGCAAATT
The DNA here is from genome assembly GCF_056783735.1 of Eptatretus burgeri. Taxonomy (NCBI): domain Eukaryota; kingdom Metazoa; phylum Chordata; class Myxini; order Myxiniformes; family Myxinidae; genus Eptatretus; species Eptatretus burgeri. The sequence goes on along the minus strand of NC_140970.1, from coordinate 84,735,822 downwards.
CATGTTGTTAGCCTCCATCACATATGGTGCGCAACACTTCCAAGTGGGAGGCATGTAAGAGTCGTAATCGGGACTGTATTAGACAAAAAAGTTAAAAAGTACATATCTTTTCAATCGACATTGAAGTGTTCGAAGTCATGTTTGAATACTCTTCATGCTTTACTATTGTTGGGTCAATAAATAGAATATTGTAAAATTTAACTTTCATTCATTTGCATCTGCAGACATGACAGACAGCCTGCTTAATGTGTACCTGATGGGCTAGGCCCTGCTTAAGGTTCCAGCAGACAGTTGGTGTACTCACTGATGCAAAGCCCTGTCTGTGGAGACACCAATATGACAGGTTGTACTCACGTTGCAAATTGAATCCAAGCGAGGAAGCTCAAAGATGAATGTGTTATCACTGCGTTATCCCGTCAAGCCCTGCATGCAAAGTAATGTTGAATTGGGGTTGAACAGTACATTCTCAGAAGTATTCTTTTTCTTTGTTGGAGCTGAACACACGCATTGAAGAAAGAGCAGCACAGGGGTGGGGGTGGTATTTTTATTATTATTACCATTGCATGGTGCTTGGGTAAAGGGAAGGGTGTGAAGGGGGAGAGAAACTCACTGATAAAAGGAAGATAGGACAGGAAAGGGGAGAGCAGTGCTACTGTGTTTATGGACAGCCAACTGGTCAACTCAAACGATGGAATATCAGACAATACGCATTGAAACCTTTTATTTGACAATTTTTGCGGCAATTCATCTTACAAGGCCTACCTATTTGACTGAGAAAGACCAACCAACAGTGAATAGAGATATCAAAGTATGAGCACAAGGTCAAGAGTCATGGTCATAATCAGATATCAGAGAGGTGGAAGTGCAAAAGGAACGGAGATAAAATGGAAAATATGCCAGCATCATTTCATGCTCTCAATAACGAGGAATATCTAAACATTAGATGAAGCCAGAGGATAATCTATACTAATAAATGTCAGTGTGTCTCCTCCATAACTCCAAAACAATGAAACCTAGCAACCTGAAAGTTTGCATGCACACAAAGAAAACTCCAAGGAAGCACATGACTGAAAATTGGGTGTTTTGGTTAATTAAAATGTGCCTTTTGAAGATAATGAACGGCTTTATTTTATGAAATCCTTTATCAGGCACATCCTCGGACACCACACCCACGCTGGACGGGGGTCTTAATTCACCATTTTGTTCGTCCTATTCAAACATGTTTCGATTTGACAACACGATCTACTCCTCCAGACGAATTAAAGTATATAATTGAAATATTATGTCAGATTTGAGAATCGGATCTGGTGTAAAATATGTCTCGAAATCTGAAAATTTTAACAAATTCGCAGTTTTTATAACTTAGTGTATTTATTTAAGCAAAGCATTAAACTTTTACTTTTTCTTTTGTTTGAACGAATATATTGAGTGAAGAAAAGATTATGGAATATGCAGAAAGTGTAAATTCATTGAGTTAAACGCCATGCTTCATCACCTGCTTTTGCAATCCATGACACCACAGACAACAGGGGTCCTTATTTTCGGTCATTTACATACGCAGTTTACTCTTTCCGTTTTGGGCAATTTGCTAACATTACAAACTATTCATATAAATATACTGTTATAGTTCCACCAATTTATTAATATTCAATAGTTTCTGCAAGCGAAGAGGAACTTTTTTGTTGCTGCAAGTGAAGAGGCTTTTTTTTTTGCTTTACATCGTTTTGTGTGTGCTTTTAATACAAAAAATTAATATAAATATACTAATAGTTACTGCAATATATGAATAGTGGAGAGTGTCTGCAAGTGAAGAGGTACGGAGACAGTACACATCGACGTGGTAGAAATGGGGAAAATGATTCTCCGTGGGGTGTGTGCGTGTCTGTTCTTGGTTTATACGTGTGTGCAGTATAAACTTGGTGGGCAGGTTGGGTGTGTGACGAGGACAAATTGATTCGATTTTGGCGAAGATCCGAATCCGGATCTGGATATGGGAATTATTTAATTTTAATGCAATTCTTCACCATTGAGAGATCGGGCCAACAACGATATATATATATATATATATATATATATATATATATATATATATATATATATATATATATATATATATATATATATATATATATATATATATATATATCATGATATTTCAAAGATGTATTGGGATCAAAATGTTCTCGTGGATCATGCATTACATGGTGGAGGTATTCGCTCTCCCAAGTGCCATTCTAGTATTTATATGCTCCCGCCCAGTTTTATATAGAACACAGTGGTTAGAAATAAAACCAAGCTGTTTTGGCATGTTTTGTCAACCTGGTAATGACCTGGTACACTGCCTTGCCATTCCTTCCCCTCAAACTGTCTTCCCATTCCCTTCCCTCACACTGTCTTCCCATTCCCTTCCCTCACCCTGCCTCCCCATTCCCTCCCTTCACCCTGCCTTCCCAATCCCCCCTTCACGCTGCCTTCCCAATCCCTCCTTCACACTGCCTTCCCATCCCCTCCCTTCACGCTGCCTTCGCATTCCCTCCTTCACGTTGCCTTCCCATTCCCTCCCTTCATGCTTCCTTCCCATTCCTCCCTTCATGCTGCCTTCCCATTCTCTTCCTCATGCTGCCTTCCCATTCCCTCCCTTCATGCTGCCTTTCCATTCACTCCCTTCACGGTGCCTTCCCAATCCCTTCCTTCATACTGCCTTCCCATTCCCTCCTTCACACTGCCTTCCCATTCCCTCCTTCACGCTGCCTTCCCATTCCCTCCCTTCACGCTGCCTTTCCATTCCCTCCCTTCACGGTGCCTTCCCAATCCCTCCCTTCATGCTGCCTTCCCATTCCCTTCCCTCATGCTGCCTTTCCATTCCCTCAAAATCGAAAATCCATTGTTCGGAATCGAAAGCTGGTTTTACTTTTATTTATTTGACATGATTGGAAGCGAAGCATGTGGACTGCGGAATGCTTGACTTGTGGATTGTAAATGTGGCCTGCCTTCGGTGGGGAAAGCTCTTGACATCACACAGCCTTGCATTTGTCCAAATTCCCTATGGGCGTCGATTCGTGGGGAACGGGGGGGGGACATTTCCCCCCACACTTTTTATCAAGGGGGGGACAACATATCGATTGTCCCCCCCCACACTTTTTTCATTGAACGTAAAATACGTAACACAAAACGAGCTGCTCTAGTACAACCAGGCCGAGATGCTCCTCAAATACAAGAATAAAATTTTTAATCTCTCTATAATTCCAGCAATCTCTGTGTGCATGTTTGTCTGAGACTGCTGTTTCTTGACAACCACTGGTCCGATCTACTTTAAACTTGCCAGGTATATTGCTGGGGATCCGAGGATGTGCCTTTTCAAGGTTTGAAATTAATCGGACAAGTGGTTCCCAAGTTATGGTCTCCGTACTCGCAAGCCGTTCGCGTCTGCTTTGGCTTTGGGAGTTGGACCAAACCATTTCACGTAAATAGAGGGGGGGGGAGAGGGGGGTTGCCCAATACAGAGCCTCTCTGGATCTTTACTTTTTGCTAAAAACAACAAAAGAAAAAGAACCGTTAGTTTTATTGGTCTATTATAGTTCTATTAAAGATGATAGGTTAACAATTCAACATTGAGAATCCGTGCTTCCCAAGCCATGGTCTCCCACTGCCCAAGCGTCCATAGCGACGTCACTTTTTGATCCTTCGATGTCGGCTCTTCCTATCATTGCGAAGCAGAATTTGCCAAGCGTTGGATTGTTCACGCACTAACAGGGAACGTGACCTGGACATTTTGAGGTATGTTGGGACGTTTTCGGACTTTGTATAGTCATTTTATGAGTGTTTAAAGAAATCGCGGCTTCATGGCCCGGAGCGCCACGCCTCGGATAGTGTTAGGCCGCAACGGCTCGGGGCCCCTTTAGCGACCAAAATAGTTTATTTCGCCTTTCTAACTTGTATTGCCGGATGCCTGATATTATTACCTGCACGATGATGTGTGTGTTTAATTTTTGTGACTTTGCACCGTCGAGTTATAAGCCAATAAAAGATTTCGGGGTCTGGTTTGCTGATTGAGATGGTGGAGCTTGTGCAGGATGACGCAGTTTCACTCTACCGGCTCGCACGAACGAACGGAAAGATATTTTGTTATTCTGTTTTCATATTTCGCAGTCGATAACAGTGGCCTAAATCTCAGCATTGAAAACCAGGTGAAAATCGAAGGAAAGTGGGTATTTTGGTGACTAAATTAGCTTTTAATACTTGGGAAACATTAAATAAAATGTGCTGATTGACTCGCTTTTGCAGCGGTTAATGTAAATAATTTTTTCATCGGTACTTGGACTTAGGGGAGGTATAGACCTACAAAACGAGAGGTATCATTCGGTCGTCGGACTTATGATTAAATTATAGATTTTAAAAGGTAGCTGTTGAAAAATATGCAAAATTCACCGAGGCGGTTCGGACAAACGAACGGAAAATTATTTTTGAATTCTGTTGTCGGATTATACAGTATCTATAGGGTAGTAATGAGATTACCTCGAAAATCCGATTAAAAAGGCTTAGGCTTCGTAGCTTAGCCGCGGCTTGCAATTTTTCCTCAGAAAAATAACGTTCCGGAAGGAATTTCTCTTCCGCCATCATCCGAATAATTTTCCGTTTGCACGGACAAAGACGAAGGATAGACCGACAGAATAAGGATAAAGGATAGACCGAATACAAATGCCGTGTTACGCAAAAATAACCCTTATAATTCACATGTCAAAATTTATTCAACTGAAATGTAATTCCCTTCTCGTTTCATAGAGGATATGGATAAGAGCCTACGACAGCCGCACGAATAACGCAAGCCCACCGTATGCCCTACGTACGGTCGACGTGGAACACATCTACGTCATGGCTACGGCTTGTCGAATTGCTACGGCCAACCTAGAAATGAAAAAAGTTATAACTCCGTGCTATAATTCCATGGAGACCCCTACGGCCTGTAAAAGATAGCCATATGGCGTAGGGCCACCCTGAGGCTTCTTGTGAAAAACTTACCGAACTTGCCCACTGTGCAGAAGACGCATTTGTCTCAAAGGGCTTTCGGAACTGGAAAAAGGCTACAGAAAAATTCAGACAACATGAACGATCAAACACACATAGGCTTGCCTCTGAAAATCTGAAATGTCGCAGAAGTCAACCTGGTGTCCATGTGCAGCTGAGCAGCAAACTGCTAGAAGAGCAAAGATCTGCACAGTCAGCACTTCTGAAGATTATCACCTCACTGCAATATTTAGCCCAACAAGGTTTTGCAATTCGTAGGAAGGATGCCTCTGAAGGGAATTTCAAAATGCTCTTACAGTTGTGGGCCGAGGATGATGTAAACCTCAAGACGTGGCTGTCAAGGAAGACGACGTTCACAAGTGGAGAAATTCAGAACGAAATTCTACAGTTGAGTCATGCCATCCTCAGAAATATCTGCAGTAACGTGAATGAAATGTCCACTCAGTTCGGACTCTAACTGATGGAACGCAAGATATTCAGGGTAATGAGCAGGAGTCGGTATGTGTGCGGTATGTGATGGATTCCTTTGATGTTCAAGAAGATCTCATCGGCCTCTACCAAGTATCGTCAACAACAGGAGTATCACTTTGTAAGATGCTTCAGGATGTCCTAATTCGGTGTCAACTCCCTATTGAACACCTCAGGAGCGCAGACTTACGATGGCGCAAGCAACATGTCCGGAAAGTACAAGTGCTGTCAAGCAAAGCTAAAAAAACTCCAACCGCTGGCCAATTATGTTCACTGTGGAGCTCATGTCACCCAACTCATTACATCCAAAGCCCTACAAACTGCACCGTTCATAAGAGACACCCTTGATTATGTCCAGGTACTCAGCAACATCTACAACAACTCTGGAAAATTCAAGCATCTGTACTAGAATATCCACGCTGACGATGCTGACACTCCTTGCCCTACACGCCTGGGGCCAATTTGCCCGACGCGTTGGTTAACTCGTTGTCCTGCCATGAAATCGATATTGGCTAACTATGAAGCGGTACTGGATGCCCTTCAACAAGCAAGTGATAACTTTGGTACGAACACGGCATCGCGAGCCAACGGTATTCGAAGCTGTCTTTCATCAGGAAAGTGTGTTCTCGGTCTGTTTGCATCATTGCCCGTTCTCCAATCCCTTGAATACCTCAATAAGGCACTTCAGGGTTCACAAGTTACCATCTCTGGTATGCTTACTGCTGCAAAGGTAACTGCACAGAATTTCCAATCTCTCCGTACCGACCAGACGTTTAAGGAGGTTTTCGAAGCAGCACAACAGAAGCTCCAGCAGTGCCAACTAGATCCAGTGACCCTCCCTCGTAAGCGCAAGCTTCCGAAGAGACTTGATGGAGGCACGCAGGGATACACTGCCAATTCTGCAGAGGAGGTACACAGAGTTGAATTTTTCAAAGTCATTGACTGCGCATCCGAGAACTTGAACGAGTACTTCACATCAACCGACTTCATGGCGTATAGGGACTTGGGTGAAATGCTCCTGTCTGGGTCATTCAAACCACAAATAGTCCGCAAATATCCCGAACTGTCGGATTCCCTAGAGCAAGAACTTGGCTTCTTTCGTAACCAGTTCAGTGGTTCATCTGTTGAGAATTACCGTAAGATATTTGTAGACATGGTGCCGGAAGTCCGTCATTTTCCCACAGGTAGAACGTTTGCTTCGGCTTCTATTGGTTTCCCCAGCAAGTTCATGCGAAGCTGAACGGTCATTCAGCGCACTCAGACGTATGAAGACTTGGTTACGTTCCACAATGACCCAACAACGCCTCAACCATCTCATGATCTGCCATGTTCACCGAGATCGTCTGACTGCACTTGACCCCCAAGACATTGCTACTGGATTTTAACTGGCTACAAGACATTGCTACTGGTTTTTTTTAACTGGATTGGCAGACAAGAGGGTTCATATTTTTGGCAAGTTTTAAGGTAAGTTGACCGTACTCGTGTAATATCGATTTGTATGTCAGTCTAGTTTTCAGTTTATGTTTGGTGAATCAGTTCAAGGGCCGTGAGAAGGAGGCTTGATAAACAATTCTATATATATACATATATATATATATATATATATATATATATATATATATATATATATATATATATATATATATATATATATATTTTTTTTTTTTTTCCTTGATGACACTTGAAACTTTGAAATGTGTATGATTAATGTTTAATTTTGTCTGTCTGCTTACATTTGATAAAAAGATGGTCGATAGATGGTCAGATTAATTTTAGGGATTTGTGTGATCAGAAGGCAGCATGTCAACGAGCGTATAAAATCAAGAATTTGCAATTTGCAAGGTAGACTTGTGTCCACGCCGGCACGAAGTGGGCTTCGTGGTCTGGACATGCGATGTCCCCCCCCCCCCCACACACACACTTTTCAAAAGCAATCGACGCCCATGAAATACCCCACATAATTGGGGGCATTAGGAGAACAAATGAATGAAAATAATGAAAAATTGAACTGCAACATAGATGAAGACAACGAAAAACTGGAAACCGGAGTGATAACTTGCATCTTGGCTCGAGGTCTCTGCAGATGTAATCAGTCTGTGTGTCGATCTTTCTGAGGGAGAGGAAGCGATGCACACTCAGAGTTGGGAGTGGTGCAGGGAATGTGGAATTGGAATTGAAAGGGGGGGGGGGTTGCATAATTTGAGTTGAGAGGGGGGAAGGGATGCAGACTTGAATAAGAAAGGGTTTGAGGAATCGGTCACATTTTACATTGCGTGAATTTTCCATGGGTCCATGCCATTATGCTGTCAAAGGGAATTCCTGTCAAACTCCCGAAATATTCCACACTATTGGGAAGGAATTCTCTAACAACAGGCCGGTGGAAGAACGAGGTTAACTACTAGTAATGATATATAATATAAGCTTGGTGGTCAGTTAATGGATAAGGTGACTGGCTTAAGGTCCTGAGTTCAATCTCCTGTCGTGCCATAAACAACACCAAGATGGTCGATTCAACCCATCATCCTTCCTCGGTCAGCAAAATGAATACCAGCTCACTGTACTGGGAAGAATAAACCATTTAAGTATCCTGTGTCACAGTGGAAACCCATCCAGGATTGTGCCCCCCTCACAAAGGAAACTGCCTCGGAAGCCCTACGTGCCTGAAGGTGCGAAAGGAATGGTTTGGTGGTATAATATAATCTACTCATACCATTCATAACTCTATTATAACTATCCTACATGTCTCTACATTTAATATATTGGCAAGAAATTTACCAGGGTGTTGAGGCACAAACGGTATCTGAAGATACAGTGGGATCTCGAGCCTTTACAACCTTCGTTTTAGGACAAGCCTCAGTGTCCTGCAGACAAGAATCAATTTACCTTCTGATCCAAAAGACAATGTGGTCTGAAATGTTGTATCCCCAGCCAGTACTACAATTGAATGGCAAAAATGTTTATGGTGATTTCGCTCCATAAGGGGTCGTGGAGGGGGAATTGATGAATAGACAGCTCAAGTGGTTAGTACTCTACCAAAAGAGCTATACTGCTGTCCCTCATCCAGTGGGGTGCTGTGTAGTAGTGGTATAGCAGCATGTGGATGCTCAAGTTCAGCATGCGGGCCCAGCCTACGGCCTTTGGCTGTCACAGAAAAGCAGGGGAAAAAGTGTGAAACGACATGAAATGGCAGAAGGATGCTGCCCTGTGCAGGGCTTCTATGAAAATGAGGAAGAAGTAAGACTTTTCTGCTGGGCCGAGAGTTATGGGTGATGTTTCTGAAATTGATAATAAAAGGTTTATTTGCTCCATGACTAGAACGGCTGGACAAAGAGAGGAAACCACACAAAAGTTCCCCAAACCATGAGTGTGCGGATTGTTAGTATTAATCAAATTCAAACTGATGTCTGTATTCTTTTCAAGAGCATTTGTGCTGCCAAAGCAGTCACATCACGAGGAATCTGTGCTCTACAATTGCCTTTATGTGTCATACTCAGGGCAGGAATTTGTCACTTGGTCATGGTGCTGACACACAATGGCCAACTCTTGTAAAACTGCATTGGGATATTTGACTTAAACAGCGAATGCTGCAAGCCATGACACCAAGCTTTACATCCCTCCAAAAGAATGTGTAGTCAATGATGTAACCAACACTACCTGCAAAACATCATGGTGTCAGTTTTGAAAATCAGTTGGGAATCAAACCCCTCCAAAAGACACCTCAACAATGAATACTCTCTCTGAGCTACCCAAGCAGCTATTTATCCTCAACAAAGGAGAGGGTATTGCGTTTGGGTCCGTTTGTCTGTCTGTTTGTTTGTTTGTCCGCACATAACTTTTGTGTTTTTCTCCACAACCGCTTGTCAGATTGAGACAAAATTTTCACCATTGCTGCGACTACTCATGTAGAAAGTTTTAATCATAATTCTGATGTCATAGGTCACATGGTGTGGCAGCCAGGTTGAAAAAAAGAAAAACTTTGGACATCTGTATCTCGAAAACCACTGCAATAAAAAAATTGAATCTTGGCACATGGCAAGTACTCCCCATGGGGAATAAGTTTGATTTTAGATGATGTTATCGGTGCCTTCATTATGATGTCATGATTGCACATGTGGAACGCCACATCTAATCAGTATGAAAATTTTTGAAGGTCATCTCGGGATAAAATGGTCCACAGAAAAAGAAAATGATGACGTCATCAGTCATGTGATTCAGCGGTTTAAATTTTTTTTTTTTTTAAACCTTCGAAAATCTTCTCTGAAGTGGCTTAACAGATTGAGGCAAAACTTTGCACGTATGACCGCCTATCCATGAGGAACAAAAGGTTCACACATGTGACATCATCGGATACATGGTTTGGCAGCCATATTGGATTTACGCGAAAACCTATAAAAAATCTTCTTCTCTATAACGGCTAGACAAAGAGGGGAAACTTCACACAAATGTTCCTAAAGGCTTGGTGTACAAGTTTGGTAAGGAATAATTGGTAGGTCACATGGTTTGGCAGCCATATTGGATTTAATAAAAATATTAAATAATGTTTTCTCCGGAACCGCTTAATCAATCAATGTGAAACCAGATTTATGATCTAGTGGCGATGGAGAATATAGGTTTTAAATTTCTACTTGATCAGATGTATGGTCTGGCAGTCAGAATTATTTAATTTTTCGATTGGGGTTATTTTTGTTTTATTTATTTATTTATTTGAATAAGGCTAACTTGGCTGGGCCTGGATGGGTTTGAGGGTAGGCTCACTTGTCCAATTGCATTTGCTGAACACTGATGAGCTCCTTCTTTGAAGAATGGTCGTTGCAGTAGGACCCCGATGGCCAATGCATTTGGCCCAGGTTTTTAAACTGGCAGCATTTCCTATGCTCGATGGAGTAAATACACTTTAAAAACGAGGAAAAAAGTTCTAAAAGTATTTATTGTATTTATCCAGCTATTTTTTTTTTGGTTGTTGCTGTTGTAATTTCCATCTGAAAAGTCATGTCATCAATTACACTGGACTGATAGGATGGCCTTGTGGTACATACACTCATCTCTAAGCTGTCTAGACTGGGCTTGAATCTCAACTGAACTACAAACTGTCATCTCAGTGTTTCACAGGCAGGTTGATTCATCAGTGTGAGTGCCGTCCTGCAGATGGATGTGAAACTGGGCGTCCAATCTGCCGGCATTAGTTGGCGGACATTAAAGATCACACGGTATCCTTCGTGAAGAGTAGATGAGCTATCGCCAGCACCATGGTCAAATTATTGGCCAAAAGCACAGAGGGCATTGCATCAGCGGCACAGCTGTGCCCTCAGCCAATGATGCCACTCGCAGCCTTGTGCTGCATTAAAAAGAAGAAGAGTCAAATAAACTGTTGGTGATGCAGCCATGTTAAAACTTCCATCTCATGGACCTTTGCTGGAGATTTAAAGAACAATCAAAAAGTGCGTTACCTTTAATTATCCCAAAGACAACAACAATTTCAGAAAGTGTGCTCATATTGAGAGCTCTGCGATTTTTGTGAGACCTGACAAGCTAAAACAAGATCCAAGCAGTTCCATTTGATAACAAATTGAAAAGCACAACAGGAACCTTCAATTTTAGAAAGAGTAAATACTGGTCAATTAGTGATCTTTTCTTTGGAGAACATTATATTTGTTGTCATTATTTTATTATTATTTAGAATGCAGCCTGTGAATGCTGGTTGCATCATTGCTTGGAGCACATCTGTGCTGCTGATGCAGTGCCCCCCCCGGCGTTTCCAGTAAGCTGATACTTGTTTTGTCGACCTTGGAAGGATGACAGGCTGAGTCAACCTGCCTAATGTTAATTCAAAGGTATGACGGGATCAAACTCAAGACCCAAAGATCTTAAACCAGCCACCTCGACCGTTAAGCCAACACCAGGAATATTATCATTGTTTCATAAAGGGAGTGTTATTTCAAGATTGTTTTGTGATTCCAAGAATAACAACCTCCATTTTTATTTGATCATAATTTGACGGTTCTCTGTCACTATGCGTATTCATAGCCAGCGGAGTTTTGCATGATCGTTGATATGCTTTTTTTTCAGGTCATTTGAAAAATGAAAATATTTTGCATTTCTGCTCCAAAAACACCAAATTCAGGAGAAAAAAAGGAAAGAAAACATTGTTGATGGGCAAACAAAACTCCATAAAACCCCGGAATTCCTAAACTCCAGCTGAGGAAAAGTGAATTGTGCAATCCAGTTCGGTACACGAAGTTTGCTGTTATTGAAAGAGATGGAAAGCAGTTTTTCCTTCTGTGCAGGAGAGCATTTGTCTGCGAGCGGAATGGTATGAAGAATCATAACAAATCAACACACAAAAGTCAGAAAGGAAAACCAAACGATTATCACAAATTTCCTCCTGGATTTGACTTGTGGTAAATGATAAATTGTGAGACTGACAACTACTCTTGAAAAGGAAAGTCGAGGACTGAAGCAATATCTGAGATTCTCAAGTTGTGACGTTGCCCAGAGTGCAAAATCTACTGGCTTCTGGCTCATGAAAAGAAATCTTTCTCCGAAGTAGAAATCACGCATTGCTATTTTGCTGTAATATGATCTCTGCTGCACATTTATCCCTAAAAAGAAATAAAGCAGATGCTTCAACTTGTCAAATAATTACAGCTGAGCCCTGTGACTGTCAGTACAGAATTGAAGTGCTGTCACAAGGTGTTGAAGGAATTTTGAGGACACAACTTCGGAGCTCTTAGTTTCATATTAACTAGGCATGCCTTCCTGTCGCTTCGCTGACAGGTTTAATAAAAAGACAGCATGTTGCACTTCACTAACATATTGCACGTCTATCTGTGATTCTCCGTGAGGATGCAAAATTAGTGAAATAGGTGAAAAAACAGAATCTTTTATCACACAGTTGTTGCTGTTGGCGTGGTGGTTGAGGTTGTTGTTTGTGTGTGCCTTCCATGTACTTTTATATATTTTTCTTTTGCTTCAAGAAGTATTACTACATTTAATTTTGCGTGTTCCTTCCGTTTCCTTCTAAAGAGTTCCTGCAGTCATCGATACTAATAAAAGGCAGTGTGTGTCATTGTCTCCTCTATAACTCCAAAACTATGAAACTTAGTGGCCTGAAACTTTGCATGCGTAATAACAAAACTCTAAGGAAGTGCATGAGTGAAAATTAGGTGATTGGGTTAATCATAACACCACTTTTGAAGATAATTAACGACCTTATTTAATTATATCCTTTTTTCGGGCGCTTCCTCGGCCACCTCGCTCTTTAAGGTCATAAGGCGTATCCGAGGTAACTTTGCCGGGGTCTGAAGCCACCATGTTTTTTCGCCTGCTCAACCATTCCTTGACTTGGAACAGGCTGCAACGATTTCTGTTCAATAAAGTGTTTTTTTTTTCACAATGTTTAACACAATGTTTCATGTTTCACAATGTTTCACAATGTTTCACAATGTTTTTTCAGTGTTTAACACAATAAAGTGTTAAATAAAGCTTTCCTCACTCGTATTATCGAATATGCCTGGTGGTTGGGGTTTAAGGGCTTGGGATCCTAGAATCCTGAGTTCAAATCCTGCTCGGCTGTTGAATTAATACCGGGTGGGGTTAACTCTGCCTATGATCCTTCTGAGGTCAGCAAAGTGAGTGCCCGCTTGCTGGTATCCTGTGTCGGAGTGGTGAGCCATCCAGGATTGTGTCCAATAGCCAAGGAGATTGCTTTGGCAGCACCAACGCTCTGCAGAGAGTATGGTCCCAATGGATTGATTATTATCGAATGCCTGTTCATCATAGCTACAAATTGCTGAGTATGTTGCAATGCTTATAAACGCCCTGAGACAGCAGTGTTCGTGGCTTTGTTTCATTTTTACACATGCCATAACCTCGAGAATCTCTTAAACTAACCAGAATTACAAAATCTACGGTCCAAAATCGAACTTACAATCAGTTCCAACTCCTAAAAAAAGTGTTAATTTGTCCAATTCAGACATGTTTGACACTTCAGGCATCTCCAGAGTCCAGGAGGTGTACGCCTAATATGACGGTTCGGTGATTGCTAATTGCGTGACAAGTGAGCCGTTTCTTGTCAACCATTTCGTTGGAGTGCTTAAGCCACTTGGAAAGTGCTCAACAATATTCACACTGTCATTGCATACTGTTCGACCATCGACTTGAACAAATTTCAGGGGTCACTTGCATGCGTTCTTAGCCACGTGTTGTTCTGCGGTGCAAAAGGTGGTAGATGGTTCGCTGAAAATGTGAAATTTTATTTTCCACGATGTTTCCCCTTTTTGTACGATCTTCCATTATATGACCTGTCACTTCGGCATGGATAACTACAAATAAAAAGTTAAACGTTTCATTTTTAAAAGTTTCTTCAACCATTTTGCTTGGTGAATCCACTTGGCATGTGTTTAAGTTTCAATGCTGAAACCATGGTTCTATACCAGAGGAAGGAAGACAAAATAAATTATTTGATCACAATGAGTAAAAAATGTTTTCAGTTATGAAATAATGAATCACGGTATCATGGCAGGAAAGCCGAGAGGTATGCATGCTGGCTCTGTGTTGCCTGGATTTGAAACCCGGCTCAGCTATAAACTGTCATCCCGGTGTTTCACAGGCAGGGTGATTCATCATTGTGTGTGTCGTCCCTCTGATGGATGATAAACTGGACATCACATCTTCCCCCCTCTGCTCTCTCACCCATCCCACCCCTCTCTCTCCCTCCCAACCCAACATTCTCTCTCCCACCCCTCTCCCACTTTCTGACCATGACCACTTCCTCTCTTTCTGACCCTGCCCCTCTCCCCCCATTCCTCTTCCCTTCCTCTATTCTTACCTCTCTCCCACCCTCCCCCTACTGCCCAACCTTCCCTCTCTGTTGAGGAAACTTGCACATACAAATCAGATTCTGAGTGACCCGACTGGTAGAGGCAAAGGTCGCTGGATGTACGAGCATGCATGCATGCAGCAGACCTTTGCCAGGAGAATGCTCACGCCATAGCTGTCAAAGTATCCGTGTGTGTGTGTGTGTGTGTGTGTGTGTGTGTGTGTGTGTGTGTGTGTGTGTCATTGATTGGTATCTACATATGTGGGTTTCAGAATGTGGAATGGAGTCCTCCCAGGGTAGACTCAAAGAATTCACCTTCATTTCTGTAAGGGGTCACGATTCACGGACCAAGCTGTGAAGTTTTCTGTGCTCAAAGTTTTGTACTGAGGTCTCTCTTCAGGATCGTCACTGAGCCCCGGACACCTTCCAAATGTAGTTTGTTTGTAATAATATTCCCAGGGATGGTTTTCAAATATCTCTGTGAGGTTCTTCGTCATCATTCCCAGAGCTCCAACTATCACTGGTACAAATTTGGCATTCTTCAGCTTCCAGGATCTTTTCACTTCATTCTTAAGGTCTTGGTATTTGGTCATTTCCTTGAGTTATGCGTAGTTTAGTCCAAAATCAGTCGTATTAACACATCAATTCACAATGCCTACTTCTCTTTTTTGTACCTAAGTGTGATATCTGGTTGCATTGCTTTGCTTTTCGATGTTCATGCTCGATGGGATCATGAGGTCGTACGTGAGCGGTACTTCCATGTTTTCAGTGTTTGCTTTTGGCTCATGTTCCCACAAATTCTCTGGAACTGGGATATCAAAGTTTTTGCAGATGTGCCCTGGATTGCTTTCCAAACTGTTGTGTCATTGTGTGTACAGCTGTTCTGACACGAGTATTTTTTTGTGTGTGTGTTCGTTCATTAAGTATAACATCACCTTTGCTAACCCCACCTCCACTGCCCACCTTTCTGTCGTTTTTTTTTCCTCCTCCCCCCCCCCCCACCTCACTCTCACTTCCTCTTCATACCTCTCCCTTCAGCAGTGTACAGCAACATTTGGTAAGGTGTCGCTCTCCCCCCAACCCCCGCATCCTCTCCTCTCCCCTCCCCCATCCTTTCCTCTCCTCTCCCCCGTCCTTTCCTCTCCTCTCCTCTCCCCCGTCCTTTCTTCTCCTCTCCTCTCCCCCATCCTTTCCTCTCCTCTCCCCCGTCCTTTCCCCTCCTCTCCTCTGCCCCGTCCCGTCCTCTCCTCGCCCCCATCCTCTCGTCTCCCCTCCCGTCCTCTACTAGCCTAAACTCTCCCCAGGTTAGAATGAAGCATCACACACACACACACACACACACACACACACACACACACACACACACACACACACACACACACACACACACACACACACACACACACACACACACACACCACACACACACATGCACACACTTCTCCTTTCATTACAGAAATTGCATTGGATGAGTCGACAGATATGAGAGAAGTGTGATTGAGTAAAATAGGAAATGTGCTCCGCATGTCTGTATGTCTCTCCTCCATTGGGAAAATCACAAGCGTCTGACATTTTGTTTAACTTTTTTTGGAGATGGGGGCAGGGGGAGAAATGATATTAGAATGTGGATAAACTTGCATTTTGCGTCACTGGTGGAACTGCATCAATGACCTGACATTACGGACTTTTCACTGCACTTCGGAAGAAGCATCTTGGTCGGACCATTCTCACATTTCACTGCATCATACATCAGCACAATATTTGTTCCAAGCTGAATAACACTGATGAGTGTGAAGACATCATGTCACACGTGGTGAAAGATGTCAGTCTGATTCATTCCATGCAGGCATTTACATCATCAGCAGTTTCATGCTCTTCTGGAAGAATTTGAAGCAAGCTATTACAAGGTATCTTATTTATGCAATGATATATGTCTGGGTTGAGGTTCAGTTCTTTTTTCTTTTTCTTTTTGAACAAATTTGTTGATCTGAAACAAATTAATCATTTTGTTTTTCAAGAAAGCAGAGGATCTGATGGAGGAATTGCAAAATTAAACATGGCTGTTGACAAGTTCTTCCAAACTTACCTTAAATAGTATTGGACTGATCAATGTGAACCTGAGCCTGTGGAGCAAGAACAAAAGCATCTTGGGAATGGCTGCAAAGGTATGAGAGTTAAATTCAAAGTTGGAACTTACCTGTCAACATTTGAATGATAGAAACAGTCTTCACCCGGCTCGCCATGTTTTCTGCCCAATAAATGACTAAAGATCTTAGATTGTGGTTTCATGTAATGCCGGAGGGTGGCAAATGGGGCAGTCGCCCGGGGCCCAAGCTTTGAGGGTGCCCATGTCGGGGGCGGATTTACATATTGACCTGTGTCTGCACTCAGGATCCAGACATGGCTCTAACCATGCTGATAACACACCTTATAAATACGTGATTTATTGTAATATCTTAACAAGGGGCTGATTACTCACACATTTTTACATTGTAAACAGGTTTTCATCACTCCCCTATATACATATACGTGTAGTTGTTATTGTTGATAGTCATATTTGATTTATAGCAGAATCAAACCTTTTCCATCGCACTGTTTATCCCCTTTTTCTAAAAATGCATTCGACACAAAAGTCGAGGGCAAAAAAAAAAAAAACAAGAGGAAGGCACACTTGCTATGAGAGGAGAAAAAAAGACGAGCCGACCCGAACTGCTTGAACTATACACTATTTTCCCCAATTAAAAACTCTAGGCCGTGAAAATTTAAAAAAGACGACATTGAAGATCAAGTCTTTTCAAAAGTTGAGTGTCGAAATGAAGCTCAGTCGATTCTTGACAAACTGGGTGAACTAGATTCAGCTGTTCTCATTGTTATATGCTTTCACCAGACCAGTCCCTTGCTTCAAGAGACCAGGATATATCTGAATGTTGTGGTGTCCTTCCTGACTTGAGTCTCTTGTTTATTTTTTTTTTCAAGATGCAGCAGACAGATTTTGAGGACTTTGAAGACCCAGGGATTAAACCGTGTGCCCATAACGAGTGCAATTCAGCCCAGAGGCGTGTCCTGATGTGCGACCGCCACTTTGACAATGGAGATTCTGAAGACACGATGGTGACACCCAAGGAGAAATTAAAGAGTGAGGCACAATTATTTGTCAGTGCTTTGAAACAATCTTGAAGCATATAAAGGAATTAACTGTAACTTTGGATTTCTCTCCCAACTAGCAACTCTCTCAACAAATAAAAACATGCAACACATTGGTACGGCAAAAGGCTTGGGAATCTAGTTTTATTTCACAAGCATTCGCTCAGGGTGATGGAGCACAAACCACTCGCTCAGGATGATGGAGCACGAACCACTCGCTCAGGGTGATGGAGCACGAACCACTCGTATATAAAACCACTGCGAACCACTGCGGCAGCATATACTAACTTGGACACTCAGGAGAACGAATACCTCCACCATGTAATGCATGATCCATGAGAACATTTTGGTCCCAATACATTTTTGAAATATCATGCTATATATCGTTGTTGGCCCGATCTCTCAATGGTGAAGAATCACATTAAAAATTAAATAATTCTTCTATCCAGATCTGGATTCAGATCTTCACCAAAATTTAATCAATTTGTCCTTGTCACACACCCAACCTGCCCATCAAGTTTATACCGCACACATGTATAAACAAAGAACAGACATGCACACACCCCACGGAGAATCATTTTCCCCATTTCTACCATGTCGATGTGTGCTGTGTACGTATCTCTTCGCTTGCAGACACTCTCCACTATTCATGTATTGCAGTAACTATTAGTATATTTGTATTAATAATTTGTAATGAAAGCACACACAAAACGATGTAAAGCAAAAATAAGCCTCTTCACTTTCAGCACCATGCAATGGCCCCCAGTGAGGTGGGGTTCCTGCCGTGTCATGTACCATGTACCGTCTGGCTCTTCTCGTGTGCTGTGCTGTTGTTACATTAAATACTCCGCATCATATCATCACTGTGGTGGTGAGATTCATTTCTTCCTGCAAACATAAAACAGTTACCTTCCCATTGGCACAGCAACAAAAAAGTTCCTCTTCGCTTGCAGAAACTACTGACTATTAATATATTGGCAGAACTATAATAGTATATTTATATGAATATTTTGTAATGTTAGCAAATCGCCCAAAATGGAAAGAGTAAACTGCATATGTAATTACTGAAAATAAGGACCCCTGTTTTCTGTGGCGTCATGGATTGCAAAAGCAGGTGATGAAGCATGGCGTTTAACTCAATGAATTTACACTTTTTGCATATTCCATATTATTTTCTTCACACAATATATTCGCTCAAACAGTAGAAAAAATGAAAGTTTAATGCTTTGCTTAAATAAATACACTAAGTTATGAAAACCACAAATTTGTTAAAATTTTCAGATTTCACTCCAGATTTCGAGACATATTTTACACCAAATCCGATTCTCAAATCGAACATATTTCAATTATGATATATATATATATATATATATATATATATATATATATATATATATATATATATATATATATATATATATATATATATATACACAGCTCTGGAAAAAAAAATAAGAGAACACTCCAAAATTTTTTTTAATCAGCATCTCTACATGTATGGCAGCCATTCCATTCCAGTGTCTGTTGAATTCCAACACAGGCACACCTCATTCTACTTGGTGAGGTACTGATTAGGTGATCACCTGAACCGAATCTTATTTAACAAAGAAAAGTATAAAAACCACTGCTGTGGTCATCACTATCCTCTTGCAATAGGACCAGCTAGATTGCAAAAACAGTGCTAGTAGTACCTCAAAAGTAATTGGAATCAAAAAATAACTATTGACCATGCCAAAAGAGTTGAAAAGAATTGTTTTGAATGAGGAAAAGAAGGGTTCGATTCTGGCTTTACTTGCAGACGGATACAGTGAGCGTCACGTTGCTTCCATCCTTAAAATTTCAAAGACGGCGGTTCATAAGAACAAGGTCAAGCAGCATACATTGGGGACAACAAAGCTACAGACTGGCAGAGGGCGAAAACGACTTTCCACTGACCGGGATGACCGCCAACTCATTCGAATGTCACTCAACAACCGTAAGATGACATCAAGTGACCTACAAAAAGAATGGCAAACGGCAGCTTGGGTGAAGTTCACGGTGAGGATGGTTTGAAACAGGCTCCTAGGGGCAGGGCTGAAGTCGTGCAAAGCTAGAAAAAAGCCCTTCATCAATGAGAAGCAAAGAAGAGCCAGGCTGAGTTTTGCAAAAGACCATAAGGATTGAACCGTAGAAGACTGGAGTAAGGTCATCTTCTCTGATGAGTCCAATTTTCAGCTTTGCCCAACACCTGGTCATCTACTGGTTAGACAGAGACCTGGAGAGGCCTACAAGCCACAGTGTCTCTCACCCACTGTGAAATTTGGTGGAGGATCGCTGATGATCTGGGGGTGCTTCAGCAAGGCTGGAATCGGGCAGATTTGTCTTTGTGAAGGACTCATGATCAAGCCACGTACAAGGTTGTTCTGGAAGAACACTTGCTTCCTTCTGCTCTGACAATGTTCCCCAACTCTGAGGATTGTTTTTTCCAGCAGGACAATGCTCCACGCCACACAGCCTGGTCAATCAAGGTGTGGATGGAGGACCATCAAATCAAGACCCTGTCATGGCCAGCCTAATCTCCAAACCTGAACCCCATTGAAAGCCTCTAGAATGTGATCAACAGGAAGATGGATGGTCACAAGCCATCAAACAAAGCCGAGCTGCTTGAATTTTTCGCCAGGAGTGGCATAAAGTCACCCAACAACAATGTGAAAGACTGGTGGAGAGCATGCCAAGACACATGAAAGCTGTGATTGAAAATCAGGGTTATTCCACAAAATATTGATTTCTGAACTCTTCCGAAGTTAAAACATTAGTATTGTGTTGTTTAAAAATGAATATGAACTTGTTTTGTTTGTATTATTTGAGGTCTGAAAACACTGAATCTTTGTTGTTATTTCGACCAGTTGTCATTTTCTGCAAATAAATGCTCTAAATTACAAAAAAAAATTCGGAATTTGGGAGAAATGTTGTCAGTAATTTATAGAATGAAACAAAA
This sequence comes from Eptatretus burgeri, assembly GCF_056783735.1. Taxonomy (NCBI): domain Eukaryota; kingdom Metazoa; phylum Chordata; class Myxini; order Myxiniformes; family Myxinidae; genus Eptatretus; species Eptatretus burgeri. The sequence continues at coordinate 84,715,390 of NC_140970.1, read as the reverse complement.
ATGTTCATTTTACTCAAACACATACCTATAAATAGTAAAACCAGAAAAACTAATAATTTTGCAGTGGTCTCTTAATTTTTTCCAGAGCTGTATATGTATATATATATATATATATATATATATATATATATATATATATATATATATATATGTTGCTGTTGTTGTTCGTCTTTCGGCTACTCCCGTTAGGGGTCGCCACAGCGGATCATCCGTTATGATCCGCATACTGACTTGGCACAGGTTTTACGCCGGATGCCCTTCCTGACGCAACCCTGGTCGCCTCTTACGACACAGGGATAAGGATTGGGTTTCACCATGATTCCGTGCTGCCCTACACCATCTCATAGCGCGGCCCAGTGCAGGGCTCCCGTCCTCAAGCGATCCTCCAACCCAAGCCTCTGAGTAGCCGGATTACAGGCGCACGCCACTACGCCCAATATATATATATATATATATATATATATATATATATATATATATATATATATATATATATATATATATATATATATATATATATATATATATATATATATATATATATATATATATATATATATATATATATATATATATGTATATATATATGTATATATATATATATATATATATATATATATATATATATATATATATATATATATATATATATATATATATATATATATATATATATATATATATATATATATATATATATACTTATCCAACCAAGATATTCTATTTTTGTATTTTTAATTAATTTTCTGAAATTTGTAGAATTTATTTCTCACTTGGAGGTTGTGGGTTCCGATGTGTGAATAGCAGTGGAAGAAGTCTGATTTAATGCAATTTAATTCCAGGCTATAAGGCAACAAAGGTGAAATTTTTGAAACGGGGTGTAGACTTTCTTTCGGCACTGTGTTATTCATAATATTATTATTATTTTAATTATTATTGTTATTACTATTACCCCACACAACGCAAATCAAGAAGCGTGGTTAAGAAATTGGTTCAGTTTGTCTGCACACATCAGTTTATGATCGAGAAACAAAATTAATTTCAATTGGATGTTATATTTTGAACACAAACCGGTAAACAAAGGTGTCGTTTTTCAGCAATTTGGCCTTGAATTTGTTCCGATCACACATGCACAGAGAGGAATGAGATAATTTTTACTCTGTCTGCCTGTATGGCACTCAATGAAAATACTATTTTGAAGGATGTCATAGAGCACACATACAATAGGCATGAATAACTAATGTAATGTGTTGTAAAGGTAGTGTATAAGATGCTGCATCAACAGCAGTAAATTTCAGATTTTTTTTTCTACAACCTTTAAAATATTTTTTTTATTTCATTTGGATTATATACTTGAACACTGTAGAACGCAAATCCCCTTTTTAGCACTTTCAACACCCTTGCGTTTGGCACTATTTGGACAAAATATTATGGCATTTTATGTCATCACGACCAATTGAATTTGCCACTCACTAACCCCACCTATGTCGTCTTTTGTCAAGGCTGCGTTCAGTGCGTTCTATGAACTCTCTCGTTATTGTTGTTGGAACATTTTTATAGCTGAAAATTACTCTGGGAAGATATTCCATAGGATACAGTCAAAGCAGGGTAATAATTTAGAATCCACCATGATACAGGTACAAAATGGCCTGCTCTTCTCAAACGGTACCCTGAGACCTTCAAAATTTAATGCAAGCAGATGGGGCAGTCAACTTCAATCCACTCAACATGGCGACATACTTTAATGTCCTACTCACACAAAACACCAAGATATAAGATAAATTGATAGGTTGAATGAATTGGGTGTGGATATGGCACAGGCATTATAGGCCAAATAGCCTCCTTCTCTGTTTTAGTTTCCTTATACATCCTTGTAAAATGGCTTTAGAAAAATAAAATAGCATCGAGTTTGTCATATTCACTTCGCATACTGTATGCTAATATCACGGCTCAGTGCCTGGTGAATAGCAGAGCCATATTCCTGAAGTCAATCACAGACCAGTCTACATAGCAAGAAACTCGGCAAAGCCATCATGCTCTCGGGACATTCAGCTGGCTTAGTCTCAACCACACAATTGTGCAGCTCGCAAGCCTATTATTTGCCCAGCTCTCGAGCAGCACTGCACTTCGTTTGAAACACGATGAGGCGTAATGGATTGATTTGTGGGCTTTTTGAATGACAGGCAAATGATGTAATCATCAAACTGATTTCCTCTTTACCTTTGCACTCACGTTTGCTTCTTGAGCAGTGAGGATTGGATTTTCAGCAATTTGAGCTGATCGTTGTGAATAATCCACAAAGCGATGCTCATCAAGCATTCACACCTTGCATATACACATCGACACAGTGCAAGTTTTATTTGTTTTGCAAATGTTCTGCAAATGTAAAGTGTGAATTCAATGCTAAAGTAGGCAACTGTGTTAAGAAAAGAAATAGAATCCAAGGCTTCGGATGACTTCGGATGGCTTCGAGGCTGTTTTGACTGCAGAAACGTTTCCGGTAAAGTTTCTGTTTGAATGTGAAATTCATGTGTGTGGGAGCAACCTGGCAGAGATCAGAAAGCCTTTGGTTGAAATTATTACACCAGCTTTTGATTTTTTTTCTCACGGTTGGGTGTTTGGTTGAACGAATGAGTTGCAGAGGACAGCAAATCGCCATAAATAACGGATTCAGCCTAGTAGTCATGTGGCAATTTCCATTTTCTGTTAGTCTTGTGGCTGTGGATCAATCGCAAAAAACCATTCATATATTTGATGTTCAATAATCCAAAGTCAACATGAACTGGGATTACAATAAGATCGGATTGCCAAAAAATTCTGAACAATATTTGATGGTCGAGACCTCAAAGAGAAGCAAATCTAATGTCAGTGTATAACATGATCATGGATTTTTAACTTGTCAGTGGTGTAATGGTTAGTTAATCCGCTCTGAGTCTGGGAGGTCAGCCGTCAGATTCCGACCCGGTCGAGTCATATCAAAGACTTCAAAATGATACCCGCTGCTTCCTCGCTATATGCTCAGCATTTTGAGTATATAGCGTGGATGAACCATCCCGTCAGGATGGGAGATTTCTCCTCAATTGTTCTGCTGATTGTGGAGAGAAAAGCGACGTCACAAAATGACATCACTGGTACTGAGAATAAACCGAGAAGTTGTCTCACCACATCCCCCACCCCCTCCCTTTCCCCTTCCCAGGTCACTGTCTGTGTTTGAAGGAAGCTACGGTGTTGTTCAATGTCTTTGTTTTGCACGTATGTGTGTTATTTGTGTTCTTGCTATTCCACGAGCTTTGGACCATCTATTACTAAAAGGACGAGCGTTCACCCAGCTGGCCATCTTTATTCTAAAGTCTCTGCTCTCTTTGAATAATAAACATAGGGGCAATACCCCTGTGCACTCACTTGGTAGTGGCTGGACAAGAAAACCAGGAAACACAAGAAGGCATGGATAACCAACAAAATATTTAATGGAGAAGAAAGTGCATACCTATGGATTTTTTAAATGCAGTGAACACATTTTGGGACATCATGGGTAAATGAAGGCTTTGGTCAAGTTTCATCAAAATTGTGTATGTAGTTTCTGGGAAGAAAACAAACACCAATTTTGGGGGGGAAACAACCCCTTCCCCATAAATCTTCTTCGACCCTGATTTATTAAATAACATCAACAAACTTTGTTTCATCATTGGTGTTGAAGTTTGTGGTCAAGTTTCATAAAAATTGTGTCATTTCTGAGAAGAAAATAAATACCTCTTTTGGGAAGGAAACCCCCCACCCCCATACACTCCCTCGGTAGACCCCCTAAGACACCATAATCTTCTTCTTTTTTCATGCCGTGAACTAACTTTGGTGCATCACTGGTGATGAATGTTGTGGTCAAGTTTCATTGCATTCGCATCTGTAGTTTCTGAGAAGAAAGCAAATCCCTCTTTTTGGGGACAACCTCTCCCCACCCCTCTCGTAGAACCCCTTCGACTTTTTTTTTTAAATGGTGCGAACAAACTTTGGTGCATCATGGGTGATGAAGGTTGTGGTCAAGTTTCATCGAAATTGTGCGTGTAGTTTTGGAGAAGGAAGTAAATACATACTTTGGGGAACAACCACCCCCCCCCCTCGTATACCCACTTAAACCTCGTATGTCACGGGTGATGAAGGTTGTGGTCAAGTGTCATCTGAAATGTTTGTGTAGTTTCTGAAATGAAGTTTCAAATGTTTTCTGACGGACGGATGACGTGCCACCTCATAGGCTCCCCGGAACTATGTTCCAGGTGAGCTAAAAATATTTCCGTTGGAAAGTTAATAATCGATTTACTTGGAACAAAAATTCGTGCACATTTTATCATAAAAATGCCACTTTTAAAAACCTGTTTTACCAGGAGTGAAGAGGAAGAATCAGGAATTGGATCTTTAATGTAGCACTTCCAACAGTCCTGCACAAAGCGTGACTGATAGGGGAAGAGCACACAAATTTATATATATAGTAATACTTCTTGAAGCAATAGAAAAATATATAAAAGTACAAGGAAGGAGCACACAAACAACAATGATCACGACAGAAACAACGATGTGTCATGCATGAGAAGAGCACTCGGGAGAGCGCATAACGTCTGAGCCGGCTAACTGTTGTGCTGGTACCCCCTCACACCCAGGTTTTGCTCAACTGTTCCACCCACTATACCCACCTGAAATCGATAAGCTAATTGGATGAATGTGCTGTTGATGTAACACAACCATGATGGGCCATGTTGCCTCTCCCTGTGTTAAAGTTTCTTACATTTACTCGTACGACTAATGTCCACTGCTGCCTGTCACGGTGCCAGTGATAACTCGCGTACTTCATCAAACACACCATGGAGTCTTCAACGGAAACCAACGACCAGGGCAGGGAGACAGTTCCACCAGCATAACATCCATCCGATGAAGCGACTGCACACACCTTGATGTTTCGCTCTGTACGCGAAACACTAAGTTGACAGTTTAGAGCTGAGTCACGATACAAACCCAGGTAAGACCTCTGAGTTATCACACCAGCCCTGTGTTGTATTATTTATTTACTCTCCTTCATAAATGCTCCTTCATTATTGATTCGTGTTTTTTTCCACTTTATGAGTGTTTCTGTATTTTTAATGTTGCTCGTGGCGCGAGAATCTTTACCGATCATGTGCCTTTTTGTTCACCATTCTACAACTCAACTTTCTTCTTATTTAATTTTTCATCTCCTATATTTTACATTGAGGTCACTTAAGAGCCCTTTTCCTTTTTAAATGCTTTAAAAATACCAAATATATACCTGTAAAAAAATAAAAAATTAAATAATCTTCAGTGATGAAACATGTGTGCATGTTGGGAGAATGGTAAATACTGAAAACGAAAAAAATTAGGTTAAAAGTAAATGGAGGAGAGGGAATAAGGGAGGTTATTTAGTGAGTAGGAAAATAAGAGGGGAAAATGAGAATGGGCAAGGAAGTGGAAGAGTGTAAAATATAATCTATGCGACATACAGTACAGTCCTGCAAAAATTAAGAGGGGTGGGTTGGAGTGTAAAATTATGCCTTTTTCACATTCATAATATATTGATAGCTCTTTTATACTGCTATAATATATTAAACATACAGTAATCTTACTATAACGCAGCTATCGCGAATGTGGGTATGTTTGCAGCCGAAACTCTGGTCTATTAATTACGTGCGATTGGAACGTAGCTTTTAAACCTTGAGCTTGCACCCTTTTAAACCCTTAAACCTTTTCCACTCCCTGGTGGTTTGTTTGCAAGCCAAGAAGTGGATTGGAAACTGAAGCTACAATTTTTTCGTCAAAATACATGCGCACACAAAATAATTTAATTTGAAACTCATGAAATAATGAAACTATCACAGAACATGGTTATATGAGCTGAAATGGAATATTTGTGGTATTTACAAGAACCCATTGAGATTGTTCTGAAAATAACAATAATAGTCATTTTAATAAAATTGTAATCATGATCATTTTTTCTTGAGTCTTGAGTTTGAGCAAAACGAGTACCAGCGTACTCGTAACAGGAGCACAGCCATACCCCCAGAAAAATGATGCAGCCAAGCAGACACAAGCTGTACTCGAATAAATAAATAAATTTCATGATCTGCATTATTATATGTGGAAAGGCAGGTTCATGGAGAGCAATCATAGTGATCTCTATTGGTCATACTCTATGGATGAATGCTGAATGTGGGTAAGCAGGAAGACTTCTGTAGAAGTTCTGCTCAACAGGAGCATCCTGTTCCCATCGGATATATGTCCATCATGCTTTTAGACTTAGATGTGCTATCCCCTCACATCCGCCGCATCAAATAAAAATAGTGCACTTTCTATGCAGGGCCAAGATGCTTGGGACACATCCAAACATTAGTGTTTTCATAAACCGAGTCCTCTTTACTCTGGCCTGCATTCAGGTCCTGTTGGGCTAACTTGGCAAGTGGAACTCTTTACAGGTAGCCTATAAGAAGCTCGGTTAAGAGCGTTATTTTCAAAAAGAAAATTATCAGGCCACGTATGGAATCGAACACTTTTTTTTTTTGCCAATCATGAATACCCAGATTATGCACAATAATCCAATGTCATCATTCCTCCACAATCTGATTGTCGATTTCAATGTTACAGGTTTCATTGTCATGGCATTTGAAAATTAATATATGATGGCGCATGCAGGTTAACATAGATTTTGCTATCAGGACTGCGATTCCTGCACCGATCACATGAAATATGCTTGCTTTAAAAAACGTTTTGCTGTAAGAGTGCATTTAAACCGATCCAAATTTCAACGAACTCCGTGGTCTTGTGCAGTCATCTTGTTATGGCCAATATGCATTTCCATTGTTGTTCGAGAGGCCAAAATGCATCTGGTGTCCTGGGATTTGCTCTGAACGAAAATTAAAGAAACATAAAATGAGTTTTCATGATGGAATATATTGTTGTGGTTGACCAAATTCGCAAACCACCATTCAGGTCCCTTAGGTGAGATATCTCGGTAAGTATATGTGTAGTTAGGTCCAAACCCGTTGTCTAGAGGGAATAAATGTCATTCATGAGGGCTGCGACTCTTCAGGATAGCCGTTTTTCTTTTACTATCTTTATTTTGGACCAGCCGCCATTATTACCACCACCAACCATGTCTCAACAGCCATCACACAACAACCACCAACCACAACGCGGCCATCACAACAACAACCACCAACCACAATGCCGCTTCACAACAACAACCACCAACCACAACGCCGCTTCACCACAACCGCCACGACCTTTACCGTCACAACTCGCCACCATCGCATCACCGTCATCTCGCGCCACTCGTGGGCACCGATGCTGGACTCGTGCGGGGCGCGCACCGAGCAGCGTGTTCAAAAACACCACGGACTTTCCGCAGAAAAACGGATCAAAAACGACTCACGCCCACTTTTGTTCCGTCCAATCGGTGAGCGAGGGGCGATTTGGCCCCGCCTCCAGGGCGTTGGAGGGCGGTCGCTATATGCAAATTCATGGATCAAAAAGCATTCACGCCCACTTTTCCTCGGGCCAATGGGGAGCCAGCAAGAGAGGTGAAGGGTCGGAGGCAGAGGGTCAAGGGTGAAAGAGCGAAGCCACGGGGCTTATAAAAACGACTGCGTTCGTCAGTCGAAAAAGAGTTCAGTTGGAAGTTGAGGAAGAGTTCAGTTGGAAGTTGAGTAAGAGTTGAGTTGAGTTGGAAGTTGAGAGTTGAGTGTGCGGAATTCAAGAGAGTCGTCGGTGGAGCTGGAAAGAAGTGGTACTAGTCGGAGTGAAGAGGACGGAGCTGTGGAGAGGTGACGGCGGCGAAGGCGGACGAGGGGGTGCTCGCGTCGGTGCCGGGAGCGGCACAGGGAGAGGCCAGCAACGCGACCGAGGTGGAGGAGGAGACGCTCGCCGCGGGACCCGAGACAGGGTTATATCCTCCTTTCCCCGAGCATCAGCAACCCCCTCCTGTTTCCCCCCGCGCTGAGATAGTGCGACAAAGGGGGCCCCTTTTCCCACCCCCTACCAGACACTGTCCACGAGGCCCGCGGAGTTGAGGCACCACCGCCGCTCCGCGTCTCATCATCAGACGGGTAGGCCCGACACGGTCTCGGCCCCAGGCCCGCCTACCCCCCTCATCCTGGAGGGTGGTTCTCTTTTCTTTTGCTTTGGGAATATGTGTTGTCGGCGCCGTCTGTGAAGTAAAATTGTATAAGTGTTGCCGTGTGCCCGGTAGTCGGATAGATCTGCATTGTTGCATTTGCTTTTTGTGTAATATTGCATTGTCTTCTTCTTTTACATGTGCTTTTGGTGGAATTGTATATGTGTGCTTTTCGTTCATCGCGAAATAAATGTGCTTATTGTTGAACTGTTTTCCCGCTTCGCTTCGTCTTTTCTTTCATTGAATCTCCATCTTGCTTCACGTAAAGGGTTGGTCGTGGGCAAAAACGCCCGATAATTAATCGAACCGTCGAGGCCGACGAATAACACCGCTCGGTTATCCCGATAGTACGGAACGGGTCGCTTAAAGTGGCCCGTGTCCGAAGTCGACCTGCGGCGAGGTGCGATCGCTCGGTCTACCCTCCGTGTGGGTACTTAGGTAGGTCGAATTTGGCGAGCAACCCTATCCCACGCGGGGGCCGATTGGCACGATCGCGGTGAGACCGAAAGGTCCACCCGTGACTGTTTCCCGGCGTTAGTCCGAGAGGGTCACGACTGGATTGTCCGTCCGGTGGGCGACGTGCCGCGATTCGAGTTACGTGGCCGTCCGCACGCCGGCGGGCGCGAATCCCCAACAATATGTTAAAGATGGTGTCAAAATGTTTTGGATCATGATTTTAAAAACAACAGCTTTTGAAACCATTTTTTAGGAATGTTAATATTATACGAAGTGGGGAAGTGTTCGATGAGGTGTTTACGAGACAACTGAATACTGTTGGTATCAGCAGTTTTGAGAAACATGAGGATTATTTGTAAAATATTTTGCTCAGCTTGACGCTGTTGAATCGAAGGCCTTCAAGATTATTGGAATCTCGCAGACGAATCTGAGTCCATGGCCGATCACTTTCCCATCACAGACAGTTTGGTGGTCTCTGTCTTCCATCGCCTCCTTTTGGTCTGACACACTGTGTGTATTATGTGCTTTGCCCCCCCCCCCCCGCCAAAGATTTTCTGCCGGGTGCACATGGTCCACCATCAAATCCCTTCTGGTGAGACTCCCAAAATCCATGATCACTGCTCACCCCCACTCATTTGTTCCTCTTTTGTTCTACCTGTGAAACCAACTTCCACATTTTCTTCAGTCTCATTCTTCCCTCCAGGTCTTCAAGACATCTGTTCGCCACCATCTCAGATCATCTCCAGTACAAAACCATGGTCTTTTATACCCCTGTTAACCATTCCAACCCAAAACCCACCTCCATCCAAATTTCCAGTTTTTCCTTTTTGAGAGTTTGCTTCCATATCGATCTTGTCCACCAAATGCATTTTCCTCTTCCGCTCATTCCTCCTCACACCCATTATTTGTCCAAGTTTCCCTCTATTTTGTCCTTCACCCCAATTGTCGGTGTTTCCCCTCTCTTTCTACTGTCCCTTTTGTAATGTTGCGTCCTGATCCATTAAATGTTCCAGCTCTTCCACAAGTCTTGACCTTGTGTACAAAAAAGAAAAGAAATGCAAGAAAACTTTGAAATTTGAAGCTTTTACCGGCGCTTCACATTTTCTTGCTTAAAACTGACCATTCCTCCAAGTGGCAGGGGCAGGGCAATGCCTCCTTGATTATTTTGACTGTGATTGATTATTTTAATTATTACTTATTACTTGATGATGATTATTTTGATTATTACTTGATTATTTTGACTGACCGTGGCAGGGCAATGCCTCCTTGATTATTTTGATTATCATGATCTAAATTTATATCCTCAAGAACTGCCCTATCAAACGGTGATCCAAGGCTCATGGTAGAGCATGTAATAATTCGCAAGTGGGATAAATACATTGGTCTACAATTACATCACTCCACTTACGAGCCTTTTATCTTGTAAAAAAAAAAATAAATTTAGATGGTGGTCAAAGCAAGAGAGTAAATGTGATTTGAACCTGGGATCTCAGCATTACAAGTTGGGAGCTCACATGGGTTTGCCAAGCAGGCCAAACTAAATCTGTTGTTGTGCTGACAGAGGGAGCTGTGTCGAGGTGCACTCTTTTCTTCTGAGTGGAGGTTGAGCCAGTTTTCCTGCGTAATAGCATGCGCTTATTGATGTTAAAAATCCCATGGCGTCGTTCAGAAATAGTAGGCCTTGGGAGTACCCTGGCTAATTTCCAAATTCCCTGTATGTCTGTGTCTGCCACAGAGGAATGAGGTGGGATGGCAATGCATGTTTGCCTCTGCTCTGCACCGGTATTGATTCAGCCACCAGAACAAATTCAGAATTCAATCCTCATCAGGAACGTATATCTGTATTAGCAACTAATTCACCGAACCTGTATTAACTTAAATAGTACTTGATTCACTATTGTTTTGTTCTCACCTGTCTTATTGATCTCTGATATACAAAGGATATGCTTGTGATGCTTTTTTGTTTTTCATACCTTGTATGGTTTATTTTTCAAATGTTTATGACGTAATTACTTCATACTTGGTTCATGGGACACTTTCACTTATTCACTATTTTGTGGAAATTTAAAGTCAACATTTTCATGCCTTTTAAGACAGAAATTTGTTGCGACTCCTGTCCAATGCCCAGAGGAATTATTGTGCAAACTTCACTTTAAATATGTATGTTTCGAGTCACTTGTGTTTTAAGGGATTTGAGGGAAAGCCCTTTAACTCTGGGATTTGCATCTGAATTTTCTGAAAATATGTTCACAATTTTATAATGGCATTTCCCACCCAACCCAAGCGGTTCAATCGTAAAATAATTATTTAAAAAAAAACACTTATTTATTATTTTGATGCCACCGGACACACAAGCATACAACTCATTGCTGTACAACTATTCAACCACAGGACTGGGTTCACCGCTGGATGCCGGATCGTGGGCGATGGTGCGGAATAGCCACACAGGGTCAATGTTACCAGCAGCTACTACTTGCAATGCCAGAAGCAAGACAGCTTTCCACATTATAAATCTTAAAGGCTCAATTACGTGCTTGATTGCTGCTCATTTTGAGGAGTTCAGCAAATCTCGTTATAATTGTTTGATCCTAGTCATACAGCTGGGGGCAATTGATTGCTTCTGCCAATTGCAGGTGGGAGATGTAACTGGGCCTTGAAAAAAAAATCTATATATATATATATATATATATATATATATATATATATATATATATATATATATATATATATATATATATCAAACCATATCTGGTTTATGGTCACAAATTAATGATTGTTTGCTGTACCGTCCTGAGGAGCTCATGATAAGGGGGAAACCATAGTCGGGCGGCTCCACTGTCCTTTATTTGTGACCTGTAGATCTCGGTTTTTAATTGATACGAGTGTGTGCATAGAAGCTATCGGGCATTGGAGGTAATATGGTGTACATGTGCAGCATGACGTCATGTCATACTGTTACCATTATTGGTTCAGAAGAGCCATTTATTACCCTCACTGGAGGGGAGGGTATTGCATTTAGGTCCGTTTGTTTGTTTGTCAGTCTGTCTGTCTGTTTGTTTGTGCGCACAGAACTTTAGTGTTTTTCTCAACAACTGCTTGTCGGATTAAGACGAATTTTTCACCATAGGAGCAACTACTCATGTAGAATGTTGTGTTGATAATTATAATTTCATATGTCACGTGGTGTGGCAGCCATATTGGAAAACAGAAAAACTTTGGACCTCCTGTATCTCTGAAACCACACAAAGAAAAAAAATAGAAACTTGGCACATGGCAAGAACTAATTCGGAATAAGTGTGGTTTTTTATTGACATCATAGGTGCCTTCGTTATGATGTCATAATTGCATCTGTGGAACGCTACATTTGATCAGTATGAAAACTTTTGAGGGTCATCGAGGGAAAATTTGTCCACAGAAAAAAAATTGATGACGTTATCGGTCGGGTGATTCGGTCAGGTTTTAAAAAATAAAACAACCTTCAAAATCTTCCTCTGTGAAGTGGCTGAACAGATCGAGGTGAAACTTTACAGGTATGAGTGCCTATCCATGAGGAATAAAAGGTTCACACATATGTTGGCAGAGGTCACATGGTTCGGCAGCGACATTGGATTTAAGAAAAATATTAAATAATGTTTTCTCTGGAAATGCTTAATTTGTCAATGTGAAACCTCACAATTACGATCTTGGGGGTGATGGGGAATACATGTTTTAAATTTCAACTTGATCAGATACATTACCTGGCAGCCAGAAATATTTAATTTTTGATCCGGTTCTTTTTGATTATTTCTTTTGATTTTTTTTTATTATTATTGTTACAATTTTTTTTTTGAATAGGGTTCACTTGGCTGTGCTTGTATGGGTTTGAGTGTAGAGGAGTAGCAGCTGAAATGCAAATCCTGTCCAGGTTCCTCCTGATGACTTCATCTTTGCTTTTTGCTTGTTTCGGTTCCTTCTGATGACTCCAATGCAGGACTGTACCTATTTGGTCATCCATTTGATTTTAATTGAATTTATTTTAATCCAATTCTAAATTCAGTTGAATAAGAACAAACATCATGGGTCAGGGTGTCCAATCAAAGAAGGACGTCTTTGTAACCAGTGATCACTGCCAGCAGTTATAAAGTGGCAGTTCTAATTATATCTCTTATTACGTAACACACCAGTACACAAACACCACACAAAACTACCCGAACTTCACACAAAACAAATCCCGGCGAGGGTCTGCAATCTCTGATTGCTCATTTTCTTGTTTTTTTAGTATTTATTCCCGATTGCATTCCACAATCAATTTGGTGTGCAGCAGGGCAAATGTGTTTGGTGCAGGCGACTGTTGCTGCTCACAGATTGTGCAGTTTTGGTGTTTGTGAGACACAATCTGCACTTTGCTGCTTCACCAAGTCAGGAGGTGTTTTATGTACGCACGCACGCACACACACACACACATATTTTTTGAGGTTATTTTCGGCTTGATTATGGGCACACTTTCTGGTGGTGGTGGGTGGGTGGTGGCAAGAAACTTCAGATAGTCTCTCTGCTCATGACTCATAGTGCAACGGCTCAGACTAGACAACGTGTAAAGCACGACCTCTAAAAAATCATACACTGAGTGCAATCAACTATCACCAATCTATATACATATATATATATATATATATATATATATATATATATATATATATATATATATATATATATATATATATATATATATATATATATATATATATATATATATATATATATATATATATATATATATATATATATATATATATATATACATATATATATATATATATATATATATATACATATATATATATATATATATATATATATATATACATATATATATATATATATATATATATATATATATATATATATATATATATATATATATATATATATATATATATATATTGTTACGAATTTGGAAATCAATCGCACTCGTCATTCAGGTTCCTTTAGCTCAGTTATGTCGATAAGTGCATGTTCCATAGATAACTCACCTTCCGTTGTTTAATGGGCAGAAATTGATTAAATGCGCTGTGATTTAATTTAATAGTTAGGGATCGATCACAACACAAAGG
>NC_140970.1:84656674-84696674 GCF_056783735.1 Eptatretus burgeri | reverse complement strand
ATTTCGCAATTTCATCTCAAGGAAAAACACAAAGAGAAGACAAGAGAGAGAAAAATTTTTTTACTTCTTGGTTCGGAGCATACTATACCAGCACTCTGATGTTACCGAAATGTATGCACCGTCTCATATGAAAACGATCATAACTTGCGGCATTGTGTTTATCTATAAATGCACATAAGAAATCGAGAAATTATTAGAATACATGAAGTCATCACTCTCCGGAAGCCCGTACGTTGTAACCCGTAATGGGGAACATGGCTGAGCTTCCCTTCCCCATCGGCCACGCCCACGCAACAACGTGTGTTGTCATTGGTTTGGTAAATAAATGGCCATAACTTGGGAAGCACTTGTCTGATTAATATCAAACCTTGAAAAGGCACATCCTCAGGGCCCCAGCAATAGACCTTGCAAGTTTCAATTAGATCGGACCAGCGGTTGTCGAGAAACAGCGGTTACAGACAGACACACACACACACACACACACACACACACACACACACACACACACACACACACACACACTGCTGGAATTATAGATAGATTGTAAATAAATTATTAGAAATGTTCCCAGCTCGTTTCTGTCCTTTCGTTATTTGGTCCAGCATGGTCCGGGTCTGAGTTCAGACAGGGTTTCATCCCCGATAATCCATTAATCCGAGCAGGCACGGCTTTGGCAGTTTCGCTCGGCTACAACCGAGCTGGAGTTGGTAGTCGATAGTCGGAACTCTACCTCAGTCGGTAGATTGACCCAGTTCGAGAAAGATGTAACGAGGGCGTGAATCCCTGGTAGCCAAGACTGCGTGGTTATTTAGGGATATTAGGATCTGGACAATTAACCCTACACGAAGCGGTCGAGATATTGGCGTTTCACGGTCGATGAATCGACCCGCCGGCTTTGGAGTTATCCAGGGCGACGGCCTATAAATTCCAGGGAGACCGGTGGGAGACGGCGTAAACTTCCCCACCGAGCTGTCATTTTCGCCACCGACCCCTTGGCCACAACAATATATATATATATATATATATATATATATATATATATATATATATATATATATATATATATATATATATATATATATATATATATATATATATATCCTGGTGTGTTGGCGCAGTGGTTAGGGCAGTAGCTTGGGATCCAAAAGGTCCTGAGTTCAAGCCCCGTTGGGCCACTGAATTAATACACCAGGAGGTTGACTCAGCATGTCATCCTTCCGAGGTCGGCGAAATGAGTACCAGTGTACTGGGCCGCTGTATACCCCGGTTAAAATAGGTGTACCATATCCCTGCCTCGTAAGAGGCGACCAGGGTGGCGTCAGGAACGGCATCCGGCGTAAAACATGTGCCAAATCACGATGCGGATCATACGGATGATCCGCTGTGGCGACCCCTAACGGGAGCAGCCGAAAGAAGAAGATATATATATATATATATATATATATATATATATATATATATATATATATATATATATATATATATATATATATAATATATATATATATATATATATATATATATTACAATATTAATATATATAACAATATAATATATATTACAATATACATATATATATATATATATATATATATATATATATATATATATATATATATATATATATATATATATATTGCACTGATTTATTATCTGCAGAATAGTCAATAATTTATTGCGGAACAAACAGTAAGTGTCAGATGAGAGACTGTAAAAATGACTGTCATGCAAGTTGCTAAAGGAGTGCATACTATTTAGTCTAATTCTGAAATTCAACAGCAGTCATGATAAATGAAAGCTTTATTTATTGAAGGAGAAAACATCCATAAATCTTGCACACAGTGGAATTTATAGGACCACAATGAATGCTCCACATCAGAAGCAGTGAAGATGAGATTGCAAAAGTTACATCTTCTTCAGCATTTGTTCCATGTGGCTGTCATTGCCAATGATTTCAGGGATTTGACCGAGTTTGCACGCCTTGGATTCACATGTTGATTTAAAGTGAGAAATATTTCTCAGATAGTCTGATGCAAATGAAGAAGCATGAAGTCATGCTCATCCCAGAGCACACCACGTAAAACTAGGCCACCGTGAAATGATGTACTTTTCTGCGTTACATAATTACAGTAAATTTCTGCGCTCGTAACAGCAAAGTTTACACTCAAATATAATTTTAAGTTGATGCGGTGCTGAGGATGTGTTGAGTTGAATAACCTTCTTGCAGTAGTTGTTCATTTTTGAGGATGGTTTGTCACTTTTACTTCATTGCATTGAGGGCAGAAAGCATTGTTGAGCAAAATGAGAGGGAGAGAAGAAAGGACTGGGAGAGAAAGAGAAAGAGAGAGAGATATAGAGAGAGATATAGAGAGATAGAGAGATAGATAGATAGATATGGAATTTGTAGAAGCACAATGAATGTTTTTTTTTCACTTATCGATCATAATGCTATATTTACATATAGGGAGAGAGGTAGCGAGAGATATTTGTATCCAAAATGAGGCTTCTTATCGAATGAGGTAACAGGAGGTGACAAGGCAGCGTTTTGGTTGGGGGCCTCACAGTAGGATACAACCAGCGAGGGAATTAACCTGCAATAAAAGAAAAGAGAGGAAGGGAGGAAACAAAGGAAACTGCAAGTCGTATAATATCGTTGGGTTAATAGGGGGTAGATATTGTTGTGGATAAGTATGAGGAATGACATAAGATGATGGAATACTTCTTATCATGGATGGGAAATGCACTTGAACCGTCTCGAGTAAGAAGTTCGAAAATTGAAGAAACGAGCAACAAAAGAGTAGGGGTGTGTCAAAAGCCAAGAATTTGGGAGTTTAACGAGGACGGGGTTACGGGAACAATGTACACAGTGAGGAGCAATGGAGGGGAGGGGAGGGGTGGGGGGGGTAAAGGCGAGAGGGAGATAGAGAGGAACAGCGGTAAAAAAAAAAACAATACGTGGAGGCCATTGACCTTTCTGCAATGCGATAGTAACAAGCCCTTGTTATTCGGCTCATCATGGGAGATTCAAATAATGTTTAAAGCTTTAAATTCCACAGAATCCAGTAGAGACAATTATGGGGCTATCACCCCACCCCATGGGGGAGAAGGGTTCTCTATCTTCTTCCTCTTTTTTTTTTTGAATACAATTTCAAGGCTTGTGACAGAGTGAGAACACTGATTGGATCAGGACAAAACATAACAAAAGGAACAGTAGAAAGGAGGAGGGGCACAAATGGTAGGTTGAAGGACAGAATGGATAGATAGTTGGACAAATAAGGGGAGTGGGGAGGAAAAAGGGGTAGGGGAGGATGGGAAAGGTGGACAAGATGGATACAGAAGCAAACTCTCAGGTAGGACAAACTGGAAATTTAGAAGGAGATGGGCTTGGGGGTGGAGGAGTTAATGAGGGTAAGAAGATCATGGTTTAGGATTGGGGATGATCTGAGATGGTGTTGAACAACTGTCTTGAAGACCTGGGGGGAAGAATGGGATTGAAGAGGATCAAGAAGTTGAATCTACTGGTGGGGAAAAAGTGGAACAAATAAGTGGGGGTGAGCAGAGATTCTGGATTTTGGGAGTTGCATTAAAATGGGGTTGATGGTGAACTGTGTGTGCCTTGCAGCAACCTGGGGGGTGGAGGACGAAGCATGGAAAGAGTGGAGAGTGAAAGACCATAGAGGATGGGATAGAAGACAGAGAGACCATCGACCTGTCTGCGATGGGAAAGTGATAAGCCCATCGATTCAGCTTCAACATGTGAGATTCCAATGATCTTGAAAACCTTTGATTTCACGGCATCAAGCTGAGCAAGGTGTGAAGTAGGGGAGCCAGTCCAATGGAGAGAGTGGTTCTCCAACAAGCTGTGGATGAATGCCTTTGATGTGGGTGGCAGTTCAGGTGTGTCAAGGAAGGATTTTGTACGATGGAGAACGCCCAGTCGGTGGCTGGATTTCAAGGCAAACTTTGAAATGTGTGTTGTCCAGGGAAGATCATGGCTGATGTAGTGAGACCCAGGAGTTTCAGTACCTGAACAGGAGTGAATTGAGCTGTAGTTTAAGGGATTGTAGCGATTGTACTTCTTTTTTGTGAAAGTTTTTTCATGACTGACTTGGAATGACAGATGATGTCATATATGAAGGTGGTTTTGGCAGCCAGCTTTGATATTTAATTGCCCCAGAAGAAGTCACAGCTGATGGTGAGTTTTATTAATTCAAGAGACTAAACCTCTTCCATTGGTCGACCAAGGAAATAGGTGGCTTCGCTTGGTGATCCTTCCACAGTAACAACTTGAGATTGTGAGACTTTCCTGGATTACAAGATGTGTTCCATACATCAGCCCAGCATTTAATCAATTCATGGTCAACGGAGCAACACAGTTACTGTTTCCATCCATCTATCCATTGGGACCATATTCTGGACAGAGTGTTGGTGCTCCTGAAGCAGTCTCCTTGGATATTGGGTACAATATTGGACAGGTCGCCACTCCGACACAGGGTATTCGAATGGCTCAATCATTCCAGCAAAGAGGAGGAGAGGAGATTGGGACCAGACTCTGTGCAGAGCGTTGGTGCTGCTTCAGCAGTCTCATTGGCTATTGGGCACAATCCTGGATGGGGTCTCCAGTCCGACGCAGTATACCAGCATGCTGGCACTCATTCTGTCGACCTCAGAAGGATGACAGACCGAGTTAACCCCACCTGGGACTAATTCAACAGCCAAGGGGGATTTGAACTAAGGAACTTAGGATCCCATGCAGTGGCGGATCTAGAGGGGGGGTTGGGGGGGTTGCAACCTTCCTTCAGCTGCTGAGTACCCCTCACTCAACCCCTCCTTCCATCAACCATCCCTAAGGGATCATATCTTATGCAGATAATTAATGCAGAGAACATCTCTTAGGGATGGTTGATGGAAGGAGGGGTTGAGTGAGGGGTACTCAGCAGCTGAAGGGGGCGGGGGGTTTGCAACCCCCCCCAACCCACCCTCCAGATCCGCCACTGCCAAGTCCACCACCCTAGCCATAAAGCCAACACCAAGCATAGTTACTGTTTGCTTGTCAGTGAGGTGTGGTACTGCACGACACAATGTGTAGTCATCTGTAAAAGGGAAGAGAGGGTTTCCAGAGCATTGTAGAGCTAATTAATGAAGATGAAGAGCAATTTTTGGTGAAGGACCATCTTGGGAGCAATCCATCCTCTCCTGGCAGATAATAGGAGAGCGTTCCATTGATGGCAATCCAATGCCTGAACGTAAGGACAAGCAGAAATTCAGGTATGAAGGAAGGTTTCTACGCCACAGGCAGGAGAAGCAAGCGCAGCAGTGCAAGATTTGAGATTTTCTGGCATTGGGCCCATTGCCGAAGAAGGGTTGAGGCTGGAGATAGCATTCTCTCCCTTATTGGCTGATAGGGATATAATTTCCATGATAAAGTGGGTATGTGGGGACAGAGCAGGATAGGTTGCAGACACGAGGTTTGGGGGTAGACAATGAGTTAAGACATTCTGCCTTATCTCGAGCAGAGTATGTGGTGATGTCATTCGAGGTAAGAGAGAAATAGAGAGAAAGAATAAAATAATGCACATTCAAGACAAACAAGGTGTGACAGCTTCTGTCACAGCACACACCAAAGTAGTAGCTTTCTTCTGATTTGTTCATAATCAGATGTGGCTTGCTGCAAATTGCATTTTGGCTGCAAGAAGAAGAATGTGGTTTAGATGTTATCTCGGGGAAATGGTTTGGTTTTATTCAGGCTTTGGAGGGTTCAGTTTTCCTCATTTGGGGGGGGGGAGGGGGGTGGTTAATGAAATTTTCTTCAAGCGCAGCAAATTGTTTGTCTTGAATGTATTATTATTATTTTTTTATTATTATTTATTATTGTCATCGCACCTGGACTTTAGTCAGATGAGCGAATGCGATCGAGCAGTGTCCGTAGTTGAGTGAGTGAGCGAGTCAGGCCATAAGCATTTCAGTCATTCTCGCTTGAACCAAACAAAATATTTTGATGAAACTTGGCAACAGGCTTCATATCTGATGCCTAACGAAGGTGTAATAACCACATCAAAATCTGCACTCATGAAGGTGGTCTACGGGGAGGGGGGGTGGTCTGTGCTCATTAAGATGGTCCACAGATGTTGGGGGGTGGGAGGGGAGGGTTTTGACTCTCCAAAATAGGTATTTGCTCTTGTCCGAAACCACACACAATTTCGTTGAAACTTGACACTTAACCACAACCTTCATCACCCTTGATATACCAGTTTGTTCACGGCATTAAAAAAATCAGGGTCTAAGGGGGTTTGTGGGGTGTTTGAGTGACTGGTGCTCCTGATTCAGGTGAGCTTCAGGACACACAGTCCTATTTTTAGTATTATTCCACATTTGTGCGAAATTCCACAAATCAAGGTTCATTCATTTTCTTTCCATATTCAGCCTGTGGCTGCCGGTTGTATCATTGCTCGGAACATGGGGTTTTCACTGATGCAGTACCCACTGTCGATAAGGACCGGAATTTGGAATTTGTTCATGATGCAGGCGATGGCTCACCTCCTCTTTGAAGGACACCATGGGATCTTTGACATCCACCAACTAATGCTGGCAGATGGAAATCCAGTTTAATACCCATTCTAGGGAAGGCACACACATTGATGAATCAACCTGCTTGTGAAACACCGGGGTGACAGGATGTGCCTGGGTCGGGATTTGAACTGAGACTATTTGGTTCAGAGGCGAGTATGTGTACCTTTCGGCTATCCTGCCAGCCCCAGCAAAGCAAGGTTAAAAATAGGCAAAATCAGTGAACCAATTATATTAAAGTGAGAGCATATCAGAGGGCCAAGGGAGAGCAACGGCTTATCACTACATCAAATCATAGCATGTTTGTGTGCTTCAAGCAACAGTTGGAGGGCAGTGTGAAAGTTATATCATGATTATATATTTTGTGTTGTAGCAACGTTTGGGGAATGAAGGAGGTGGCTTATCTGCATAAACCACATTCTCTGTTTGGATGTATTAAGTCCGTATGCGGAAAAACGATATTATTTGCAAACTAGAATGGCGCTTGGTCGAGTGCATACCTCTGCCATCCATCCATTGGAACCATACTCTGTACAGAGCATCGGTGCTGCCGAAGCAGTCTCCTGGGCTATTGGGCACAATCCTGGATGGGTCGCCACTCCGACGCTGGGCACTCAAATGGCTCAGTCATCCACAGAAGTTGGTACTGATTTTGCCGACTTCGGAAGGATGACAGGCTGAGTCAACCTCACTTGGTGTGAATTAAACGGAAAGCGGGATTTGAACTCAGGAGACGAGGATCTCAAGACCACCACCCCAACAATTTTAGCCAATACCACACATGCATACCTCCGCCAGGCTGACCAGTTTACCGTTTGTATCCCACTGATAGGCTGGAACTGCTGACCGGAACCAAAATCAAATCGTTTCGTCCTTGTTACACAACAACCTGTCCACCAAGTTTTGTCCGAATCCGTTCACAACCTTTTGAGATATCGTGCTATATATCGTTTTGGCCCCATTTCACAGTGGTGAAGAATCACTTTAAAATATTCTCGGATCCGGTCTTCACCAAAATTGAATCATTCTTCCTTGTCATGCACACATGTCCTACAAATTTTGTCCAAATCCGTCCATAACCTTTTGAGTTATCATCCTATACTGTATATCGTTTTTATTCCAAAGAATGTGAATAATTGCTTTCAAAGAGTCCAGTATCCTTATCCACATCTTCACAAAAATGGAATCATTTCGTCCTTGTCACACACCCAACCTGTCCACCAATGTTCGTCCGAATCCGTCCACAGCATTTTGAGATATCCTGCACACAGACAAATCAAATGGAAGACGAAATACTGCATTGGAGTCATCAGAAGGAATAAAGAACAAAGATGGAGTCATCTGGAGGAACCTTGATAGAATTTGGGTTTCAGCCGCTACTCCTCTACCCTCAAACCCAACCAGGTGAGCCCAAGTGATCCTTACAGAAAACTTTCTGCAAGAATTCACATCTCCTTTGATAGATCGATAAATAAAGAGAGAAATGAAGAGCATGTTCCAATATTACATAATTAATGGACGTAATTAATAGATGTAGTTGCAGTCCAAAACGCATTCAAAGAGTACTTGATTAATACACGTACTCACATTCCAAGAGTACGTAATTAATGGACATACATTCCAATGACATCTATCTATAATTCCAGCAATGTGTGTGTGTGTGTGCGTGCGTGCGTGCGTGCGTGCGTGCGTGCGTGCGTGTGTGTCTGTGACCGCTGTTTCTCGACAACCACTGGTCCGATCTAATTGAAACTTGCCAGGTATGTTGCTGGGGACCTGAGGATGTGCCTTTTCAAGGTTTGATATTAATCGGACAAGTGCTTCCCAAGTTATGGCCATTTATTTACCAACCAATGACAGGAACCGTTGCTGCCGCCAATTTTTATCAGCCAATGACAGGAACCGTTGCTGCGTAGCCGTGGTCGATGGGGAAGAGAAACTCAGCCGCGTTCGCCATTACGGGGTTTTTCTCTTCTCTTCTCTTTGTGTTTTTCCTTGCGAAAAGGCAAAATACGTTGGTGCTAATTGAATAATTGGCATTAAAACTAATAATTTATCAAAACGTTGGCAGATCCAGCAGCCTCCGCATTATTGCCCTGGACGAGAAAACAAAGAAGAAGCGCCGTTTCCTCAGCGATGTTGTTTATGAAGAGGTGCCAACGAGATAAAGGTGTGTACAATGTACATGGAGACAATTTTTATTTTTATTTATTTATTGAAGAAAATTTGTTCTGAAAATAATTTATCAAAAAAAGTGCACAACTTCTTTTTTGTTTCCAATTGTCAAAACGTTGTGGCCTTTGGAAGTGTTAAGGAATTCACCTCCACCCAGTATGCTTGCCAACGAAATACATCTCAATTTGGTGGTAAAAACGATTCACAACGACGGGTTTCCTTACTCATTGCTCTGCAGTCTGCATTCAACCCCTTCATTGATCATCTCATTGACCTCATTTCATCGATCTATAATTCCAGCAATCTGTGTGTGTGTGTGTGTGTGTGTGTGTGTGTGTGTGTGTGTGTGTGTGTGTGTGTGTGTGTGTGTGTGTGTGTGTGTGTGTGTGTGTGTGTGTGTGTGTGTCTGTGACCGCTGTTTCCCGACAACCACTGGTCCGATCTAATTGAAACTTGCCAGCTATATTGCTGGGGACCTGAGGATGTGCCTTTTCAAGATTTGATATTAATCGGACGAGTGATTCCCAAGTTATGGCTATTTATTTACCAACCAATGACAGGACATGTGCTGCGTTGGCGTGGTCGATGCGCCATTTAGTTACCAATCACAGGACACGTTGCTGCGTAGGCGTGGCTGCGTAGGTCGGTGCGCGGCTGGCCGACGATGACGTCACGTGCCATGCCGGTTACATTGGGGATCGATCGGTGCCTTAGTTACCGTGGTGTAGAAGTGCCAATCGTAAATGACAGCGAATGTCATGGCAAGCAAAGACAGGGAGGTAAACT
Organism: Eptatretus burgeri; assembly: GCF_056783735.1. Lineage (NCBI taxonomy): Eukaryota > Metazoa > Chordata > Myxini > Myxiniformes > Myxinidae > Eptatretus > Eptatretus burgeri. Next base: position 84,687,146 of record NC_140970.1, on the reverse strand, counting down.
TGATTTTAATGTGGATTTTAATTAACTATGTGTGTGTAAGTATCACAGCAGTTGTTACTTCAATGCAAGCGATAATTCGTGGAATGCATGTGAACATTCCGTACGGGCACGCACTACTTCCGGATGATGACTTAATGTATTCTAATAATTTCTCGATTTCTTATGCGCATTTATAGATAAACACAATGCCCCAATCCAGTCGTCGTTTACGAGAGCGAAGGAACGGCCTGTGTTGTTGTTTCTGGCTCGCGGTTTGAAAGTTTTTTTTTTTTAGGGGGAGGGGGGTTTGCACGTACGGGCACGCAAGAGCGAAGGAACGGCCTGTGTGATTGTTTCTGGCTCGCGGTTTGAAAGTTTTTTATTTTTATTTTTTGGTTTGCACGTACGGCCATGCGAGAGCGCAGGAACAGCCTGTGTGGTTGTTTCTGGCTCACGGTTTGAAACTTTTTTTTTAGTTTTTTTTTTGCACGTACGGCCATGCACGTACGGGCACGCGAGAGCGAAGGAACGGCCTGTGTGGTTGTTTGTGGCAAGCGGTTTTAAAGTATTTGTTCTTTTCTTTTTTTTCCCATGTACGGCCATGCACGTACGGCCACACACGTACGGGCACGTGAGAGCGAAGGAACGGCCTGTTTGGTTGTTGTTTCTGGCACGCGGTTTGAAAGTTTTTTTTGTTTGTTTGCACGTACGGGCACGCACCTACGGGCATGCACTAGTGTTCTTAATAGACGTAGTCCTGTTCTCACATTTCTTTAATATCTATTTAATAGACATACTCGCATTGCATTCATACGTAATTAATAGACATGCTGTACTCACTTTCCATTAAGACCATGTACCGTTGTTGTAATCATTATTGGGTCGCCGAAATAGGTGACCCTTATTGTCAGTAATTCTGTCTGTTTGTTTTGATGTTTGTTTGGATGTTTGTTCGTTTGTCATCAGCATAATTGGAAGTAAACGTGGACGGATTTTGACCAAACTTATTGGGAGTAGGTACATCTTCTGACCTCGTGCTTTGGAAATTGTGATGGTTGCTAGGGACGCTTTGGTTCCCTAGCAACAACCGAAAAACCTTTAAAATTGGTACGATTCACGCGAAATCAATTCCGAAAGCCATTATCCCATGTAGAGTTATGAAATTTGGCACGAATGATCTTCAGGTGATGCTCTATCAAATATATTCCGGTTTTTCTGATATATGGAATACTTTACCCGCAGCGCCCCCTACAATTAGGGTATGCGTGAAAATTGGCGAAAATTGAAGGCCCCCTATCGACCAGGTGAGTGCATCGATACGAATGAAACTTTGCAGGTTCATGGTACTCAATGAGTACTACAACTTTGCCTCAGGACATATTGACCGATTTCGCTTTGGTTAGGGGTCAAATGTCAATTAGTGCAAAAATAGATAATATGCGAGCTAGAGGTGCCTTCGTGCCAAATGCTACTCCACTTAGGGTTATGGTCGGATGGTCATGAAAATTCACACTAATCGTCTGGAATACATTGTGCACAAACGATCGAGCCGGATTTTCGATTTATATCTTTGTTCACCCACAGCACCCCCTCAAACTTTGGGGATTTCCGATTTCAAACCGCATTTTCGGTACTTTTCATTCAAATGGATAACGAGTAGTTATCAGGAGATGGAACTGGATGAGATTTGATATGCATAATCTTAAGGTGATTCCCTATCCGCTATATGACATCCATTTTGCTCTATATCTTATAGTTTCCATGCTCGGCGACCCATCGCCGCCTACCGGCCTGTTATCATTATTGTTATTATCATTATCAGTAACAATATTGTCATTTTTCATTATCATTTTCAATATTATTATCGTTATCAGTATGTCTCATTATCATCATGTCCAATTGTCATGCTCATCATTGTTTATTATCATTAACATTATGTCTCGTTTTCATGATTTACAATTGTTGTTGTCGTCATTACTATAATCATTATCATTTCATTAATATGTAATTAATACACGTGTGAACAAACAAACAGACACAGACAAACAGACCCATATGCAATGTCCTCTCGTCTTGTGAGGGTAAAAGTGGTCGATATTTTCACTTCTTCCCTCCGCATGTTTCCATCAAATGTCTCTTCCCTCCCATTACTGCTATTTTTCACTCGATCTTCTTTCCATCTCCCCCTTATGTCCTCACACACTTTCCTCCTCCTCCTCCTTCACATGCCACCCTCCTTTTCTCGTGTTTCTTTTGGGAATTTCTCTACTTTACCCCTCTCCAGCGCCACTATTCACTGCCCCACTCATTCAAATGTAATCTTATAGATAAGGCCCACCAGCAAAATAAAATTTGTCTGCAAATGTGTGCCGAAGCGGGAGTCATTCAGCATTGCAAGCATTCTTTCAACACCGTACACGTTTGAAAGTTAGCAAGTTATCAAAAAATATATTTAAGTCCTCAAGTATTGTATGGAGTCATGTTCATGTTCAAGCAAATATAGCTGTACAATCCCATGGCCAAGCTACTCATTGTGCATCGCATGTCAGTCTTTATCCTGCACATAATCACTGAAGAACCTTTCTGCTGCAGCAGTTGAGATTTGCATTATAAGCAATGCTGTGCTGGCAGTTGACACATTTGCCGACACACCTCTTGTAGAGCCTTGAATATTAAAGTTGGCAGATCTACGTCTCTTTGCCATTTCATTATGTATCCCAAGAGTTCACTTTTCTGCAAGACCTGAACTTCTGAAAGAATATCTGCTGCAAATGAGTTCAACAGATTAGCCTCCAAATGTGGCGCGAGCTTCTGGAGATTTGCTGGCACCAAGTATTGGGCAGTTGATTGATTTTTTGTATTTTTTTTTGAAGAACAGAGTTTGAGCCACAGTTCACTGAAGTGATGATGGAGAGAATGGGTAAAACAATGTTTTATTCCAATAAGCCTTTGGCTCAGTGGCTGGAATGTTCGATCGATTTGTCTGACATTGAACCTGAATGGTTAGGTTTAGCCTTAACCAATACTGTTAGCATGTGATTGCAACACTGTTTGTGCCAGTTGCAGCCACACAGTCCAAACATGTACTTTGTCTGATGTCACACATTAATGGTGAAGCTTAGGCCTAACGAACACTGCCACTTGGCCTCCATGTAAAATCTTGCAGCAAAGCTTGAAACTTGTTCATAATGAACATCTCCTCTGGTGGTATCTCACATCCATTTCATCATTATTTCAACCACTAAAACACCTGCTTTCTTGCCAAGTCTATATTCTGTAGTGTCTTTGACATTTTGAGAAAGACATTCAGAGCTATAACAATATTGCTGCAATGAACTCAAATGTCAGTATTGAGCATCGGAATACTTTGGGCCTTACTGTTATTCTTTAACCTAGTGTTGGCTTGTGGTTAGGGCAGCGGCTTGGGATCCTAGGGTCCTGAGTTCAAGCTCCGTTGGCCGCTGAATTAAAAATACACCAGGAGGTTGACTCTGCCTGTCATCCTTCCAAGGTCGGCAAAATGAGCACCAGTGTACTGGTAAGGGGGACACTGCATCAGTGGCATAGCCGCATCCCAACCAATGATGCAACCAGCAGCCACAGGCTGCACGAGAGAGAGAGAGAGAGAGAGAGAGAGAGAGAGAGAGAGAGAGACAGAGACAGAGACAGAGACAGAGACAGAGACAGAGACAGAGACAGAGACAGAGACAGAGACAGAGACAGAGACAGAGACAGAGACAGAGACAGAGACAGAGACAGAGACAGAGACAGAGACAGAGACAGAGACAGAGACACTGTTATTCTTCAGCTCTGCCAAGGCATATACGATGACATTAAAGTGTTGCTTCAAAGGTCAAGAGTGCATCAGGACTGAACAAGCAGGCCACTCCATCATGTTTAACTTTGTGTTCAGAGTGTTGTCAAATTGTTAATGAGCCTGCCATCATCTTTGACAGAAAACTGAAACCGGTGCTGTCTTTTTACAGAGTATGAAAACGTAAATGCAATTTCTTAAACATTTCCCATAGTATTTGGTATGAGTGGTTCAGTGCAGCAATAGGAAACAGCAAGATTTAGACAGTGAGCCTGACAGTAGACATAGACTGCCTCATGATAGATTTTTTGATTCCCAGTCTGGACACTCTTGAGTAGCCCACTCATCTTTTGTGTGTAATCATAATTGTGGGCTATCATTTTACTGGTGCTTATTCCTCAGGGATCTCGAGATGAAACTTTGCCTGTTGTTGTATAAGCATCCTTCAAACTAAGGATATTGCTAATAAACATTTATTTTGTTGATCACATGTCGACTTGTTTGAGAGTGAAAGAATCTGTTGCTTCCTCTGCCACCGAGTCAAAGCATGGGGTATTATTTTCCGATTTGTTTGGCACGAGTTCATTTAGTTAATTCTTCATTTGTGGGGACAGATACTTAGCATTGTCTGGGGCATTCTCAAGGTGGTTTTAAGCATGCGGAAATTTACAAGTGCCATGAAGTTGCTCCTTTCTTCAGTTTGACCTTTCAGTGATACTGTAGATGCTTGCAACAAAGGATCATGATCATGTCAAGGAAGCTCTTCACTATCTGGCCGGTCCATGCAACACACATTGCGAAGACATATTATAGCAGGCTGGTAAATCTTTTTGTGAAGACAAGGAGGCAAACAAAGACATCAGCTCCAGTCGTACAGTCCAAATGTGTATTTAATTTCATGCGTCTCGTGATCAGTCTGACAATTTTTCCAATCCTGCACTACTTCTGAAACAAAGGCTCTGGTGTCACCATGGAAGCATCTCTTCACACCAGCAATCCTGGGGGATGGAAAGTGAAAATCTTTCGGTTAAATAAAGACATGTCTCAACTTAAGGAGACAAAAGTATGAAGATGTAGCTGGGAAGTCATTTGCTGAGACTAGAGACCAAAAGCAAGTGTTTGTTCAACTTTAACTGGCTCCAAAATGTCTTTTCCACTATCTGCTCTTTCTTCAATTTCTCAAATATCTCATTTTGTCTCATCTTGTGATGGATCTTCAGCCAGGTTCCCTTCAGATGGATTGGTTGTGTCTGACTGCCCTACTCTTTTGGAAGATAAAACTGACTCAAGAGTTTGTGTCAGTTAAGAATTTGTCTACCTTTTTCTATCCTTGTTTATCAACTTTAATTGTACATTCATTTATAGTTAATTTAGAATACCTGAAGTACAGCGCAAAAGTGTAAATGGATCCCATAATTTATTTTGCTAGTTCAGCCACTCCCGATGGGAGTGGCAGGAAGGGTCATGTTTTCATCCTCTCTGGGGTATATAGATTACAAGAGATATCGGCTAGGTCCTCAAAAACGTCGGGGGTGTGCTCAGTTCCAAGTTTTATTGTAGAGTGCTCGCCAAATGGCTTAAGCACTCAAGTAGGCCGTCAGCCATGGCTCAGAAAGTGCTTGAAAAATCAAGTTTCATTCCACTCATCGGGGGGGGGGGGGGGGGGGAGGTAGACAAAACCTTGATAATATGATAGTATATATCCAAATACATACGATGCAAAAGTTCTCCACTCAAATAGGTGCAGTTATTGTGTATTTTCATCTTGAAATTGATGCATTCGCCGCGCTCTCTCATTTGAACTCGGATCACGTGTGGGCCACGTGACGCCTTGACAGCCAATAGGTCGGCGGACATCGTATGCAAATTATGTCAGACTGTCACGTGACCAGCTCGGTTGTCCAAGATGGCAGCTGATCGGCGATTTTTGATGAATATGGCCAGTGAGGACGCTCCCCTGTGTATTATTTACCAGGACAATGCAGCGAACGAAGAAGTCAAACGTTTTACGTCTGTAAGATGGGATAAATGGAGAGAAAGTGTCAACAAATGGCTCGTCTTAGACGGTCACGAACGACGTTTAGCCGAGAGTGCCTGTGTAAAGATTTCAAGTTACCCCCGGGGGTAGCTTGAAATCGATTTAATCCTACCCCCTTCGATTTCAGATTACCCCCCCCCCCTCAAAACATTTATTTATGTTGTTTATTTACAAAAAATAGTAATTTAATTGATATTGAAAACTAATTAGGGAAAACCCATTGACCACGTGACCGCCTTTAAATGGTTTGCAATGAATTTGTTTTAATATTGTTATTAATTGAAATCAGTATTTCTCATAGTTATAGTTTTTTCCACATTTTTATGAAATCCTTCTTCGATATAGTTGATCCAAATATACATACTTGTATATCTTTTTAACCAACTCAGACTATACTTACAATTATGGAAACAACGCAATACAATCAATGTATAACAAAGGCAATGAAAACAACTTATTTTTAATTCACAATTTAGTTATAGTGGTGGTGGTGGTCGTATGGCAGCTTCGCTGCCGGGGTAGCTCTAATTTCTTGAAGCACGACTGTGTCGCTGATGCAGTGCCCCTCTAATAGTACACACACTGGAACTGATACTAATTTCACCGACCTCAGAAGGATGACATGCTGAGTGCGTAGCCTGGTGTTGGCTCAGTAGTTCGGGTGGTGGCTTGGGATCCTAAGGTCCTGAGTAGTGGTTAGGGTGGTGGCTTGGGATCCTAGGGTCCTGAGTAGTGGTTAGGGTGGTGGCTTGGGATCCGAGGGTCCTGAGTAGTGGTTAGGGTTGTGGCTTGGGATCCTAGGGTTCTGAGTAGTGGTTAGGGTGGTGGCTTGGGATCCTAGGGTCCTGAGTTCGAGCCCGTCGGCCACTGAATTAATACACCGGGGGGTTGACTCAGCCTGTCATCCTTCCGAGGTCGGTGAAATGAGTACCAGTTCCAGTGTGTGTACTATTAGAGGGGCACTGCATCAGCGACACAGTCGTGCTTCAAGAAATTAGAGCTACCCCGGCAGCTAAGCTGCCATACGACCACCACCACCACCACAACGAAATTGTGAATTAAAAATAAGCTGTTTTCATTGCATTTCTTATACATTGATTGCATTGCGTTGTTTTCCATCATTGTAAGTATAGTCTGAGTTGGTTAAAAAGATAAACCAGTATGTCTATTTGTATCAACTATATCAAAGAAGGATTTCATAAAAATGTGGCAGAAACTATAACTATGAGAAATACTGATTTCAATTATTAACAATATTAAAATAAAATAATTCATAATAAAATCAAAATTAATTGCAAACCCTTTAAAGGCGGTCACGTGGTCAATAGTTTTTCCCTAATTAGTTTTCAATATCAATTGAATTACTATTTTTTTTGTAAATAAACACATAAATAAATGTTTTGAGGGGGGGGGGTAATCTGAAATCGAAGGGAGTCGGATGAAATCGATTTCAAGCTACCCCCTGGGGGTAACTTGAAATCTTTACACCAGCACTCTCAGCTAAACGTCGTTCGTGACCGTTGAAGACGAGCCATTTGTTGACACTTTCTCTCCATTTATCCCATCTTACAGACGTAAAACGTTTGACTTCTTCATTCGCTCCATTGTCCTGTTGAATAATACACGGGGGAGTGTCCTCACTGGCCATATTCATCAAAAATCGCCGATCAGCTGCCGGTGATTTCCTCCCTGCAGGAAGCTGCCATCTTGGACAACTTAGCTGGTCACGTGACAGTCTGACGTAATTTGCATACGATGTCAGCCGATCTATTGGCTGTCGAGGCGTCACGTGGCCCACACGTGATCCGAGTTCAAATGAGAACGCGGCGAATGCATCGATTTTCAAGATGAAAATACACAATAACTGCAGCTATTTGAGTGGAGAACCTTTTCATACGTATGTATTTGGATATATACTATCATATTATCAAGGTTTTGTCTACCCACCCCCCCCACCCTCCCCGATGAGTGGAACGAAATTGCACGATACAGCTTACGGCTGATGGCCTATATGTTTTCACCCCTGTTTGTTGCTTACAAATCGAAGATTTTTCAGGTACATTGATCAGTCGATTTTGTTATTCTGTCTGTTTGTTTGCCTTTTTGTTTGTCAATTGCCTGCAGGTCACAATTCTAAACTTCACAATTCTAAAATCCTTCTTGAAACTTTAACATGTTGCAGAGGTAATCTCAGCTGACAAGCCTCTTGATTTTGAGGTCAAAAGTCAAATTTCTAAAATCATCATTTTTCATCCGATTGACTTGATATTTGAATAAGATTTGGATATTACGTCACTGATTTTGGAAACCAACTATTATTGAGATCAAAAGGTCAAAGGTTAATTCAAGGTCAAACTTCTAAAATCATCAATTTTTATCTGAAAAATCGGCAATTTACATCTGATTGACTTGAAAGTTGAACAGTATTTGCAGCATGCATCACAGAATTTGGAAACCTTGAGATCAAAAGGGCAAATGTCAAGTCAAGGACAAACATCTAAAATCATCAAATTTCATCTGAAAAAAATTGTCAATTTTCAAACGATTACCTTGAAAATGAAGCAGCAATTGCATAGTCCATCACTGAATTTGGAAACCAACTATTTTTGAGGTCAAAAGCTCAAAGGTAAACTCAAGGTCAAACTTCTAAAATCATCAATTTCAATCTGAAAAATAATAATCAATTTTCATCTGATTGACCTGACTTTTGTTAAAGATTGTCTATTTTTATTTTAATGAAATGGACAATTTTGATGTATCCGTGGCAACCTTTGGAGAGGGCGGGTGGATTTTGCAAGTATCTTCACTGCATGAGGTCTTTTGCTTGCTTGTTTGTCTGTCTGTTTGGTTGTTTTTTTTGTGTGTGCAGGATATCTCAAAAGTTGTGGATGGGTTTCGATGAAAAAAAAATTGGGCAGGTTGGGTGTGTGGCAAGTATGAATTGATTAGATTTTGTTGAAGATGTGAATCAAGATCCGGATCTGCGAATTTTTTTAATTTTTAAAGTGATTCTTCACCATTGAGAGATGTTGAAAAAGCAATATATAGCACAATATCGCAAAAAGTTGTGGACCGATTCAGACGAAACTTGGTCGACATGTTGCTCACATTCATTAAGAGATAAATAATTTGGTGAACTACAACCTTCACTCACAATTCCACTTCAAAGGAGGAGTCTGTGTCGACTCCAACATCAACGCGCCTGTTGTATGCAGGCCCATCGCTAGGGGGGGGCATTTGGGTGCAATGCCCCCCCATGGCGCATCTGGTGTGCCCCCACTTGTACACCACCCATTTATGCCCTGTTGCACCCTGTGAACGACCGTGTTTAACTACGAGCTCCCACTGTGAACTCCAGGCTGTTTAAGAGTTCACCTGTGTGAACTAAAACCCTAATTCCAGATGTTCAACGTGGTGACTAGTGAGGCCTTCTTGGATAAACTGTTCTTCAATAATATCCTTCTTTGAATAACAGTCAAGAGATAAGTGTGTGCTTCCCAGCGCATCTCCAAAAGCAATTGGCAAGACAATACAGTCCAAGCCCACAAGATAAAAGATAATAATGCAAGCACCAACGCCAGCAGCCAAGGCGACAGACAGCCGCAAGACCTCGTGTCGAATGTCGATGCTGTGGGTGGTTTTTTATATCGTGGATCATTTAGTTTTAAGGAATAGCCAATCAGCATCTTTGATATGGAGGCCCGATTAAGCAGGTTACCTGATTGGTTGTAATTTAGGTATCAATGTAATATAGTCATAACTAGCAAAGTACCCGCCCATGGGCGGGTACAGTTATCTGTTGAATGGCATTGGTCCCGTCTCGATCAGATGAAATTGAGAAAGTGACGTTATCCAGTGACCTTGATCCCGTGACCTTTGACCTTGACCTTGATCCCCTTATCTCCGTTCCCAAGGATCACATATGCCACGTTTCATCATTCTATCCAACGGTTTGGCCGTCTATAAAGGACAAACAAACATGAAAAAATTGACGTTTTAGTCAATTTATGACATCATAACTCGAAAACCGGAAGTCGGAAGTGAATGTCGTCAATCAACTGTGTCATTTAATTTTGATTATCTGTCGAATGGCGTTGGTCCCGTCTCGATCGGATGAAATTGAGAAATTGAAGTTACCCGTTGACCTTGACCCCTTGACCCCGTGACCTTTGACCTTGAACTTGACCCCTCCCCCCCATGTCCGTTCTCATGTCCCAAGGATCACTCATGCCAAGTTTCATCTCATTCCCTCCAACGGTTCGGCCGCCTATAAGGGACAAACAAACAAACAAACACACACACATACAAATATATTCTATTTTTTTAGTACAGTTGATATAACAATATGAATAAGGAAAAGACATAAATTTACATAATGAAAGATGAAGTGACCTTCACAACCCTCCATCTTACAAAAGTAATTTTCTAATAAAAATTTAAAATGTGTGTTTGCAATCGTGCTTACATTTGAAATTAGGCAGATAAAACCTGTTTTTGGTGCATGCATCATTTAATAAATAAAACCTTCAACCGTCAAATGTCGCGAGTCGTGAGATTAGTGACACGAGTCACGAGGGACGAGTCATGGAGAGCGCTTGCTCGCAGCAGGAGAAAAAGATATGGACATACGAAAATGGCTAAGAAAAGTAAAAAGGTTGCGGTTGTGGTTGTGTGGTCAGCACCCGCCGTGGTCGGCTGCTTTGTACTTCTGATGTTTAAGTTAAATGTTTGTTTGGTGTTTGCATATCCCATATCTAGTGCTTTGTGCATAACCTTACCTCTGTGTAATTGACTGCTTTAAATGCGGACCTTGTAGTATCTTCAGGCTGGTCGTATTTGCTGTTGATAGTTTAACGTGATGATCGCAGGTCATAGCCGACTGTATCTTATTTCAAAGTGCACTGATTCTGGTGCCAACCTCCCCCGTTTAGTCATTGTATCTCTGGTATATTAATTTTGTAATGCCAATTCTTGACAACACCTTGTATAAGTACACCTGAATTCGTGCCAATTGTCTAATCATTGAATATTTGCATTGTGAATGTGCCAGTTTTTAGGCCAAAAACATCGGAACATATTAAATCTAGCTGAGATCAATTTGGTTAGTATGCGATGGCAACCTCAGTATAGATGTGTCCAATGCTGCATGAATACAACAGTATACCGGGTTATCAAAAATATTAAATATAATAATTGTGCCCCCCCCATCCAGTTCATATGCCCCCCTTAATACTGAGTCCTGGCTACGGGGCTGGTTGTATGCCTTGTGGACCTCGAATATCCAAGCTTTGATGTCACCTGGCTGACGATTTGTCTCCCGACCATCACTATCTTTCTCTGTTTTACTTACTGCTCTTGCAATTCCACAAACTTTATAGTTTTCTTGGACTATCTCAACTCTTGCCATGAGACCATGACATCTGAACACCCTCAAGCAGAATTTCTCCGTCGAGGAGACTTCAATGTACACCACAGGGAGTGGCTGCAATCTTCCCACACAGCTGCTGGGGGGGGGGGGGGTCGGTTGTAGCTCTTAATTTTCCATTCTTAATGATTTGGAACAAATTATCACCCACCCTACCCATATCCCAGATCGTCATGATCAAACTTCCAATACTTTCGATTTATTCTTCACTTCTAATCCGTTGCATTACAACTACACAATTTCACCTCCAATTGGTTCTTCTGACCACAATCTTGTGAACATCACTTTACCTACCAACACTTCTTCTCATCTGACTGCTGCGCTGAAACACACCAGTATTGGCATTTCAATAATGCTGACTGGAATGGTTTACGAAACTTTTTCTCTGACTTTCCCTGGAAAGACGACTGCCTCTCCTCGGGCGATGCCTCTATCTCTGCTGAACGTATAAGCTGAGGTTATTGTTGCAGGAATGGAGGTTTTTATTCCGTTCTCTTTCATATCTATCTCTCTCACCAATTCTTGGTTCAATAATTCCTGCTCTGCAGCCATTCATGCAAGGGATGCCGCATATCGGACATGGAAAAACTCTTCTTCCTCCAACTCTAATTCAGCTCTCATATCTGCCAGAAATCATTGCAAACATGTTATTCGTGAAGCGAAGCATTCATGTATTCAAAAGAAATGTGACAACCTCTCATCTTCTTCCATCTTTCTGGTCTATGAATATATTTTTCTGGTCCATAGCTAAAAGTATCTCCAACAACTTCTGTCGCTCTACCTTTCCTTCGCTTTTCCATTCCGATGATAGTACCGCTGTCTCTCCGACCGATAAAGCAACTCTTTTTGTTTCTCTTTTCTCCTCTAACATTCCATCTCCCTCTGATGCTCCCCTCACTAACCCTATGTCCCTCCCTGTAATCTCTTTTCATGCAGTCAAAAAAATACTCCTCTCTCTGGACATAAACAAGGACTACGGGCAAGATGGCATTCCTCCCCATGTCTTGAAGGAATGTGTTTCAGAACTTGTACCGGTGCTTGCTCGTTTGTTTCATTTTTATTTGAAAACCCAAACTTTTCCTCTTTCCTGGAAACATGCCTTAGTACAGCCTATTTTAAAGAAGGGTGATCGTTCAAACCCTTCTAATTATTGTCCCATTGCTCTGACTTCGACTGTTTCCAAAGTCTTTGAATGTCTTCTCAATTCCCATTTTCTCAAGCAATTTGAATCTCAGTCTTCTATCTGACCACCAATATGGCTTTCGCAAGGCAAGATCTACAGGTGATCTTGCATTACAGGTGATATCCTTTCTTACATTACGAATGTCTGGGCCTCTTCTTTGAGAGACTTTGGGGAATCCCTTGTTTTCGGCCTTTATATCTCAAAAGCCTTTGACAGAGTTTGGCATCGGGGTTTGATATCCAAGTTCCCTCTTTCGGTTTTCCTCCTTCACTCTGCTAGCTCATATCGAGCTTTCTCTCCGACTGCTCTATCTCCATAATTGTTGATGGTTCAACATCTCCCCCCTTCCCTATCAACAGCGGTGTACCACAGGGTTCCGTTCTGTCTCCAACATTATTCCTTCTTTTTATCAACGACCTTCTGTCTTCCCCAAATATCCAAATGCACTCGTACGCTGATGACTCAACATTACATTCCTCCATGTCCTTCCCATCTGCCCCGTCTTCCCTCACTCGATCTACGTCTCGTTTCATCACAGCCACCTCTTTAAATCCAGATTTGGACAAGATCTCCCAGTGGGGAAAATGTAATCAAGTTAAGTTTAAAGCTTCAAAAACTCAATTTCTTCTCATCTCTTTCTCTAAAACTCCTCTCAACTCTCCAATCTCCTGTGAAAGCTCTACAATTACACCATGTGATACAATAAATTTACTTGGTATCACTCTAACATCAAATTTATCCTGGAATCCACATATTACTCAAATAGCGAAGTCTGCCTCGAATAAATTAGGAGTCCTGTTCAGATGTCGAAGATTCTTTTCCTCTGAACAGTTTCTCCAACTATATAAAAGATTGATTCGTCCTTGTATAGAGTAGTGCTCTCACATCTGAGGAGGTTCCAGCTCCACCTACTTACTGGACAGAATTGAATCCAAAGTTATTAGACTTGTTAACTCCACCAATGTGACCTCAAAACTCGACCCGCTCAAATTACTCCGCATAGTGGGCTCTCTTTCTCTTTTCTACAGATCTTACTTTGGTTTCTACTCGCAAGAACTTGCTGCTTGTGTACCTCCACCATTAGCGAGACCAAGGAACACTCGACAAGCCACTACATCACATGATTATTGTGTGGCCATTGGCAATTCATGGGTGGGCCGTTACGATGTTTGTTTCTTCCGCTCCACTGCCAAACTCTGGAACTCTTTACCTTCTCATATCTTCCCAAACACTTATGACCTTCCCTTTTCAAAAAGCAGATTTTTTTTCCTTCTCAAAAACTCTTCAACTATTCTCTCTTTTCATACTTTTCTATTCATGCAGTTCTTTTATTTAATGCTTGGCCTCGATGAGGACTATTCAGTCCGTGCCTGTAGCCTTCAAAATAACAACAACAAAAAAAATATTGGGTGTGTGACAATGATGAATTACTTCAATTTGTTGAAGATTGAAATCTGATTCGGATCTGATATTTTTCTTAAAGTCATTCTTCACCATTGAGAGATGGGGCTAAACATATACATATATATATATATATATATATATATATATATATACATATATATATATATATATACATATATATATATATATATATATATATATATATATATACATATATATATATTGTTGCGGTTTTCGCGCCCGCCGGCGTGCGACGGCCACGTAACTCGAATCGCGGCACGTCGCCCACCGGACGGACAATCCAGTCGTGACCCTCTCGGACTAACGCCGGGAACCAGTCATGGGTGGACCTTTCGGTCTCACCGCGATCGAGCCAATCAGCCCCCACGTGGGATAGGGTTGCTCGCCAAATTCGAACTACCTAAGTACCCACGCGGAGGGTAGACCGGGCGATCGCACCTCGCCGCAGGTCGACTTCGGACACGGGCCACTTAAGCGACCCGTTCCGTACTATCAGAATAACCGAGCGGTGTTATCGTCGACCTCGACGGTTCGATTAATTATCGGGCGTATTCAGCCCACTACCAACCCTTTACGTGAAGCAAGATGGGGATTCAATGGAGGAAAAGACGAAGCGAAGCGGGAGAACAGTTCAACAATAAAGCACATTTATTCGCGACGAACGGAAAGCACACAAATACAATTCCACCAAATGCACACAAAAAAAAGAAAACACAATTCCATTTACACAAAAAGCAAACATAAAAGTGAAAACACAGTGCAGAGCTAATACCGACTACCGAGCACACGGCAACACTTATACAATTCTACTTCACAGACGGCGCCGACAACACATACCCAAAACCAAGGAAAAGAAAACCCCAAGAATGGGGCAGGCCTGAGGCCGAGACCGGGTCGGGCCTACCCGTCTGGTGATGAGACGCGGAGCGGCGATGGCCCCGCAACCCGCGGGCCTCGTGGACAGTGCCTGGCTGGGGGTGGGAACGGGGCCCCCTTGGTCGCACTATCTCAGCGCGGGGGGAAACAGGAGGGGGTTGCTGATGCTCGGGGTATAGAGGATCTTTATTATGTGCGACGAGCGTCTCCACCTCGGCCAGGTCGCGCTGTCGGCCTCCCTCGGGTGCAGCTTCCTGCACGACGCGAGCACCCCCTCGTCTGGTGTCGCCGCCTTTCCACAGCTCCGTCCCCTCCGTTCCGACTCCAACGCACACGACGAGCAGCTCCACCACCCGCGAAGTCTTGACCCTCTGCTTCCGACTCTTTTTTTTTTTTTTTTTTTTTTTTTTTTGTATACCTTGGTCGAGGCTCGTATGAGAGCTAACACACAACTCACAGCAAGGAGGCATGAGACAAGAGGGGCGGGAGTGGAAGGGACAAAACATTGGGGAACAGACACAGGTGAACTGTGGAAGGGAGAGGGATGGGGATGGGACGGGGAACATGGCGAGGGGAAGATGGACATTAAAGGGACTTTCAGGAAGGAAAGCAGGAGAATTGAAGGAAGTGGGCTTGGGTGGATTATCGGGGGTAGAAAAGATCGAGGATTTGGATGGGGGAAGATAAGAGGTGGTGGTGAACAGCTGTTTTGAAAGCCTGAAGGGAAGAATGGGAAAGAATAGAGTGAGGAAGTTTATGCCAAAGGCGGGAAAAAAGAGGAATGAAAGAGTGAAGATGAGCAGTGATTCGTGATTTTGGTAGTTTTACCAGAAGGGGGTTGTTGGCGGACCTTGAGCGCCCTGTGGAAATGTGGTTGGGACAAATCGCAGAGAGAGCAGGGGGGGCAAGGCTGGAGAGGAGTCGGTAGAAGACAGAAAGACCACCGACCAACCTGCGGTGATTGAGTGAGAGGCCCAAAGACTCAGCTTCATTGCGGGAGATGCCAATGATCTTAAAAGCCCTGGTTTCGACAGCGTGAAGTCGAGAAAGGTGGGAGGCAGGAGCACCAGCCCAGAGGGGAGAGCAGTACTCCATCAGGCTACGGACAAAAGCTTTGTAAGTGGTCAGGAGCTCAAGAGGGCCGAGGAAGGACTTTGCACGACGGAGGATTCCCAGTCGGCGACTGGCTTTTGAGGCAAGGTTGGAAATGTGACTTTCCCAGGAAAGGTCATGGCAGATAGTGAGACCCAGAAGCTTGAAAGAAAAGACTTCTTCCAGAGGATTGTTGAGAAAGTGGATGGGGGGTTTTGTAAACGGTCCTTTCGAAGAGACATAGTGAGAGTGTGAGATTTGTCTGGATTGAAAGACATGTTCCACGTGTTGGACCAGTTTGTGATTTTATCCAGATCTGCAGTGAGCGAAGAAGCTGCTGCTTGCCGGTCTGAGGGATGACAGATGGTACGGCAGAGGGTTGAGTCATCGGCAAAGAGAAATAGAGGATTTTCCAGAGAGTCCGAGAGATCATTGATGAAAACCAGAAAAAGAACAGGGCCCAGAACGCTACCTTGAGGAACTCCAGCCTGCACAGGAAGAGGGGATGAAAGAACTCCATTTAGGGCCACACGTTGACTGCGACAGGAGAGGAAGTCTGCGAGCCATGAGTGGAGATGGCCTTGAATACCATGGGCAGAGAGTTTGGTGAGTAGGGCAGGGTGCCAGACTGTGTCAAAAGCACGTGATATGTCCAGGGATACGGCTCGGATTTCCTGTCTGGCATTGAGGACCTCCATCCATTGATGGGAGAGCAGTAGCAGCATATCTAGGGTAGAGTGACCTGGTCTGAAACCAAATTGATGATTGGAAATCAAGCCATTAGAGAAGAGGAAGGATTTCATGTCTGAAGCGATGATGGATTCCATAACCTTGCTGATGATTGGGAGAAGGCTGATTGGTCTGTAGTTACAGGGATCTGTTTTTGCACCTTTTTATGCAGGGCAGTGATGTTAGCAGATTTCCAAGCAGATGGCAGATGACCTTGGGAAAATGAGAGGGTGAATAGAACAGAGAGAGGGTGAGCAAGAGCAGAAGAGCAGGCTTTGAGGACACGTGGGCTGATGCCGTCTGGACCGGTTGCAGAATCTGACTCGAGGTTTGAAAGCAAGCTCTCCACCTTGTCAGGAGAAAAGGATACAGAGTCCAGGGACAGTTGGGTGCGACTGGGTAAAGTGGGTAGAGATAGTGATGGGTTTGGGACACAAGATTTAGCTGCAAACACCGAGTTTAGACATTCAGCTTTATCACGTGTGGAATCAGCAGTGCGGCCATTTGAGGTAAGGGAGGGGATGGAGGGGGAACATACACCAGAAACAGATTTGATTAAACGCCACCAGGATTTTGAGGAGGGAGAGAGGTTTGAGAGTTCAGACTTGAGATGAGAAAGATGTTGTTTTCTGGCTCTCCTGAGGGTAGCTACACACTTGTTCCGAGCTTTGTGGAAAGAACTGAGATTGCCCTCAGTTGGGTTTGCTTTCCATGAGGCAAAGGCAAGTTGTTTCAGGACAACTGCCTCGCCACAAGCTTCAGTAAACCAAGGGCGGGAGGAAGGGTAAGACAACTGAACACGAGAGGGGATAAATCTGTGCATGAGGGAGAGCAAGTTTCTTTGAAAGAATTCCCAGGATGAGTTGATGTTTGAGAAAGTAGTGATAGGAGACCAGTCTGTAAGTTTGATGGCTGCTCGGAGACCCTGCCAGTCGGCTTGAGTGAAATGCCAGACTCGACGGCGGTGAGGTGGTTCTCTGATAACAGCCAGAGAGATGTCCACTTTAATAAGGACGTGGTCAGAAGAACCAATTGGAGCGAAGGAAGAGCAGCAGATATTGTCAGGGAAATTTGTCAAAATCAGATCCAGAAGAGATGGAGTACCATTGGTTGAGATCCGGGTCGGGAAGTTGACCGATTGAGTCAGTCCCAATGAGTCACAGAAAGCTTTTGCTGATGTCCCATGGCAGGTGAGAGAGGTACCCACACCTAGCCAACTGGCGTGATGACAATTGAAGTCGCCACAAAAGAGGAAGAGAGAGTTTGGATGAGAAGATAGAAGATGGTCCATGTTTTCGGAGAGTGAGGTGTAGATGGAGTCATCACTGTTCGGTGGACGGTACAGTACACATATAAACATGAGGTGGGAGTGGAGGGGAAGCCGAAGCCAGAGGTATTCCTGGGGGTGTGGGGGAGTGAGAGCAGTGCAGGGAGAGTGAGGAATAGAGTCTTTGATGAAGAGAGCAACACCTCCACCAGGACGAGGCTCAGGTCTGTCATACCGTAAGAGGGAGTAACCAGGGAGAGATACTTGGGAGTCAGACACGTCTTGGGAGAGGAAAGTTTCTGTTAGGCAGATAATGTCTGGTTTGTCAGTGGAAACCTGCATGGAAAGATCTGAAAGGTTTGAGCGAAGGCCCCGGATATTTGAGGTCCACACTTTTAATGAAGAGGTAGGGGAGGAGGCTTTTGGTGCAGGAGGTGGAGGGGGCGGGGGAGGGTCGGACGAGGGACGAGGGGGAGGTAAGGAGGGTTGCTGAAGGAGTGTGGGGTATTGCAGAATAGCGAGGGAGGGGGCGGGAATGAGGAGGAGAAAAGGCTCTGTGGGGCGGTGAGAGAGGGGAGACAAGAGACAAGGAAGATGGCAGTTGAGGATTTGAGGAGGTGGAGTGAAGAGATGGAGGTGAGAGGGCAGTGGAGGGAGGCAGGTTGGTGGATGAGAGGGGGGCAACTTAGAGAAGGAAGAGTGAGGGGGATGAAAGGTGGGAGAAAGGTGAGGGGAATTTTTGAAAGAGGTGAGAGGGAGGCTTGGAGGGAGAAGAGTGGGATGGTTGCTTTGAGAGTGAGAGTGAGGGGTGAGGGGGTGAGTTGGCACTGAAGTTGGAAAAAAGAATGGTTGATGGAAAGCGAGCATCCATGGCAAACTGTGGTTTTTAAAAGTTTTAGGTCAGAGATACGATTTAACACAATTCTTGATGGATGCAATGAAGGCGAATTCAGAGCATGGAGAGAAGAAGCGCTGTAATAGTTGGATTTTTTAGGCAAGGAATGAAGGAGAGGTCGAAATGAGAGCAGTCTGTTAAAATAGCAGAAGAGTAGTGCATTGTGAAACAGTAAAGAGTACCACATGTGTGAGAGAGGAAGATGAAGCATTATAAGATCGTTTTTGTTGTTAATATTAATGTATGAGAGAGTTCAACAGATTAGGTCATGGAAGTGTAAAAAAAAAAAAGAAATCGAGGAAGACGAGGAGGAAGTTAAGAGGAAGAAGAAGTAGCAGAATCGGGAGAAGGTTGTTGTTGGATTTTTTTTTTTTTTTTTTTTTTTTTGAGATAAGAAAGAGATTAGTTGGGAGAATGGGGGATATTTGGAAAGTGGGGAGGATGAAAATTGAAGGTAATGGGGAGGATAGAAATTGAAGGTAATGGGGAGAAAAAACAAACAAACAAAAAAAAAAAAACGATCGAACACCAAGTGGAACCGGTAGGCCTCAAGCCTAGGACTAGGCCTCAAGCACCAGGTGAGAACGTCGACATAAATACTCACAAAATAGCACGATTTTTGAAACAAAACCGAACTAGGAACACACATTAACATGTAGGTGAGAAAATTAAACAGTTAAAACGGGACAAATAACAACCGGAACTTAACTTTGAGAATGTCAGCAGGGAGCCCCGAAGGAGACCTCTTGCCGCTCAAAACCGGAACCGGAAGTCCCTCTTCTTGACATCCTCTTCTTGACTCTCCGACCCTCCTCTCTGAACTCTTCTTTGGACTCTCTCTGACTGACGAACACCGTCCTTTTATCCCCCCGTAACTTCGCCTTTGACCCCCTCCCTTTGACCTTTCACCTCGCTCCCCATTGGCCCGAGAAAAAGTGGGCGTGAAGGCTTTTTGATCCACAAATTTGCATATATCGATCGTTCTGGAGGCGGGGCCAAATCGCCCCTCGCTCACCGATTGGACGGCAAAAAGTGGGCGTGTGTCGTTTTTGATCCGTTTTTGAAGTACAAAATCCGTGATTTTGTACACGCTGTTCAACGTGCGCCCTACACGAGTCCAGCATCGGTGCCCATGAGTGGCGCGAGATGACGGTGATGCGATGGTGGCGAGTTGTGACGGTAAAGGTCGTGGCGGTTGTGGTGAAGCAGTGGTTGTGGTCGTTGGTTGATGTTGTGGTTGTGATCATGGCGGTTGGTCCAAAATAAAGATAGTAAAAGAAAAACGGCTATCCTGAAGAGTCGCAGCTCGCATAAATGACATGTATTCCCACTAGACAACGGGTTTGGGCCTAACTACACATGCACTTACCGAGATACCTCACCTAAGGGACCTGAATGGTGGTTTGCGAATCTGGTAACCACAACAATATATATATATATATACACATATATGTTGTTCGTCTTTCGGCTGCTCCGGTTAGGGGTCGCCACAGCGGATCATCCATTATGATCCGCATACTGATTTGGCATAGGTTTTACGCCGGATGCCCTTCCTGACGCAACCCTGGTTGCCTCTTACGACACAGGGATA
Source organism: Eptatretus burgeri (assembly GCF_056783735.1). Classification (NCBI taxonomy): domain Eukaryota; kingdom Metazoa; phylum Chordata; class Myxini; order Myxiniformes; family Myxinidae; genus Eptatretus; species Eptatretus burgeri. The sequence continues at coordinate 84,666,832 of NC_140970.1, read as the reverse complement.
AGGACTGGGTTTCACCATGATTCCGTGCTGCCCTACACCCTCTCATAGCGCGGCACAGCGCAGAGCCCCCATCCTCAAGCGATCCTCCAACCCAAGCCTCTGAGTAGCCGGATTACATGCGCACACCACTACGCCCGGTTAAACATACATATATATATATATATATATATATATATATATATATATATATATATATATATATATATATATATATATATATATATATATATATGTAATGATATCTCAAAAAGTTGGAGACTGATCCTGACGAAACTTGGTGGACAGATTGGGGATGTGATGAAGACTAATTAATTTGATTCTGGTGATGATCCAAATCCAGATCCGAATACGAGAGTTTTTTTTTAATTTTTAAAGTGATCCTTCACCATTGAGAGATGAGGCCACAAATTATATATATATATATATATATATATATATATATATATATATATATATATATATATATATATATATATATATAATCATGATGTTTGAAACAATTATTGTCCCCAATATGTTCTACTGGATCAGGCATTGTGTGGTGTAGATATGCGCTCCACAAGTGCCCTTCTTGTTGGTGTTGTTGTGATGACTTTTGTTATTGGATGTGGCTTTGTAAAAATGCCACGATTAGCTATCTTAACACAGATAAACATCTGAACATGGATTTTACCCAAGACGAATATCCATCCCCTTGGCGAGGGGGGGCAATGTAAGTTACTACAACCGCCATCGTGTGACCCTTAGTCCTCCTGTCACGTTTGCTTGAGATTGGATAAGTAATTACCACATCTATCGTCGTTAAAAATACACACAGACGCAGACAGATGCTAAGTTGCATATTTTAGTATGATTATCCTAACATCAGATGCTATCCTCAAATTTAGGGCAGGTCATAAAAGAAATATAACCTGAAAGTAAGGAAGTCTTTTGCTGGCAATGATCCTCTGTAGACCATGCCTTCTATGCCAAGGCTCGACTCTCACAATAAAGAATCGCGTAACTCCAAGGATGCAGAAGAGGCCATTCAAAATCCCTTTTTGAGAAGGTCCAAGCACTGATGTGGCTCAAGCTCCCACCTCCCAGGTTGAAATCATGCATGGCCTCTTCTTCTTCACTTCGGTGAGTGGTAAAGTCAGCACTGAGTTATCTTTGCTGCACTGATATATATATTTTATTATGATTATATTTCTATGGGGACATTCATTTTTGCCCAAATCTGATACCGACCCCTGTGGCTAACACTCCATGGCTATTGCAAATAATCAGTAATATCAGTAATAGCACTAATAATAATACAGAAGGTAACACTTCAACTGACACCCCCTAAAATATTATGTAACGCTCAATTAAGACCCTCCTCCCCTCCTCTTATTTCATACTTTAATCCCGGGATGCTCGTCGTTTGTTTTTTCAGTTACTACAAACTGTATTTGAAAGAGTAAAGGTGGTACAGTGTACCGTCAATAAGAACAGGCAGCAGTCGGAATCCCTGTAATGATGTCATCGGACTAAGCACTCGGCATGATGTAATTATTTTCAAATATGTTCAATTGCTTTAATTTACAAATTAGATTAAGTGTCTGTGGAAAAAGCAATGATGTAATTTAAATAAAGCAATTTTCTTTCATCATTAATGTATTGAACACGTGTGTCATAAATACTTACACATGCAAATAAAGGGTGCCGAGAACAAAGTTGTCATTGATTGATTTAGCATTACGTAACGACACTGGAAACACCTCCCCTTCCCCCTGTAGAACTTCATAACGCCCCCCCACCCATTCGTTATTTAATTTTTAATGGCCCCTATATTAAAAATACAAGTTATAAATGTAAAGACAATTCTTTACCTACATACTGGCTCCAACCATGCTAGTACACAGACAAATTCCCTTTGGGATGATATACACATCCCAGGTTAGCACTCAGGATGTCTTCCGTGGAAAAGAGAGCGGAAATCGAAAAAGTGCCTAACGGGGTCATTATTCCATTGCTTAAAAAGCGATGCATTCCCGACAGTTATTTCTTACCCATGAGTGGTATATGAGGGCTTTATTGGGGTATCGGTAATAGTGCTAATGATAATAATAATAATACAGAAGGTAAATATATTATTTTATAAATAAAATACATTTTTTATGATAATAACTTCTGTAAGTATTATAAAAAAAAACATAAAATATGTACAAACATCAATAAAAAGAAAAGTTCCCATCGCTCCTACTCCTACATGACGGTGATGGGAGACGAGGTAGGATGAGGCTCATCCTGCTACAAAATGAACGTCGAGTGAAGAGCGCTGATTGGCTCAGAGTGTGTGCATACCTTTCAAACAATGGTGGTGGGTACATTTACTCAGCAAGTGCTGCGTGCTATGGATTTTCTTTTTCTTTTTTGAGTAAAACAATTATCCATGATAAAGAGCTCGAAAATGAATTAGCATTCAATGAGGCAGCTTTAAGTGAGTTGTTACTGTATGTCAATGAGGGGGTTGGTTATTAATTATTTCTTTCTTAATGAATGTTATCAGCAGTGTTTGTTACCCCATTTTGAAACTACCACAATCGGATGTCAAAGCAGCTCCTTGTCACCTTCACCCTCACGTCTGTCACTTCTTTATCTTTTGCTTTTGTGTAAAACTCTTAAATCACCTCCCATTCATTGTCCTTTCACACCATACAACTGCATGTTCAGCAGGGCACATCCACATGTGCTTGGTGCGACTCCTCGAACACGCTTTAATTATGTGTCACATTTACGTATGTTGCTGCAGCACCATGGGAGTGCATGTGTGACACTCGCTGGGTGGGTGGATAGGCTGCGTTGCAAGGGTTCTGTGGGTTTGGCTATAAAAGGCAACGACAGTTGCATGCCAGACGAGACATGCCAAATCAGTGGAGAAGGGTCTGAAGGGTGAGCCTGCTAGAAAGCATCATTGGTGCCTACCTGCAAGACCAACCTGCGTCGTGTCTTCCGACACTTCCAAACAGCGAAGACCACACACAAACACCACACTGTTCTGTCCTCTCTACTGTTTTTATTGTGTCCCTGTTTTGCCACATTTTTGTCTTTCCAGATCTTTGTCCATCCTGACATTGCTGTTCTCCCCAATGTTAACCATCTGAAAATCTCCTCCACATTCTCCACTCATTTCAATCATAGATAGAACCGATGAAGATGAAACTTTCCATGATTTCCACATGATCCTCTCCCAATCTGAACACGTCTATGTTCTCATTGACAAGATTTTAGTCCTTTTAGGTTTAAATAATGACAAACTTTTTCACTTTCCTTCTTCACTGCCTGCAGAAGTTTCATCAAGTCAGCTTCACTCTCTGCCAGCAGAGTGGTATCATCAACTTACCTTAAGTTGTTTCAGATTCAGATTTCTATGTCAACCAAGTTTGATTTCCTCAAGATGTACCGTACTCACTAAACAGAGTGAGCAAATAAGGGAAGAAAATACACCCCTGTTTAACTCCTTTTCCAATTCCAATTGATCATTCTGTCTCGCACTCAGTTCTTACTGGAGCTCCTTGTTTAGTGTACAGGCTTCTTATCAGACATATCCCTATTTCTCTCAGCATAATCCACATCAATTCATGACCAACACAATCAAAAGCTATGCTATAATCTATAAACCATATATACATCTTACTTTGATATTACTTTGCTTTTTCTGTGATCCACCTCAACAATTTGATCTCTAGTATCTTTTCCTCTTTTGAAATCTGCTGGCTGAAGAGGAATTTCTTGGTTCATGAAGTCATGATTCTGTGCTATACTAGCATGATCTCGAGTAATATGCCAGCATGTGAAATTGAGGCAATGCTTCGGTTATTTGAACATTCTCTTGCATTACCCTTACTTTGTCAATGGTGTGGAGACTGACTGCTTCCACCTTTTCGACCTCACAATCTTGCTCCACATCTGTGTACAGATAGCTCCTCCTCCACCTCCCAACATGAGCTCACTTTCTATCATGATTGGTTCTTGCTTATATTATTTTTCTCTGAAAGTTGCCATCATATTGCCAACTCATTTGTGGAGAGGTAGATAGTCCTTCATTTTTTTCACCTCACTCTCCCTTTCAGTAGAGTCCTTCCATGTTTGTTTCACCTGTCTTTCTTTCATCAGATCTGTTCATGTTCTATTCTTAAAAAAAAACTCCAATCCGAGACCTAAACTTTCTTGTGATATCTCTGATCTTTTTTTTTTAATCTTGTTTTTCCCACTTTGTTGTCCATTTATATCTCTGCATGTCTCCTCTGAAATACTTATCTTTGTCTTTCAGACATCATTCCCAGCTTGTCATTGGAAGTTGATATTGAGCAACTTGATGTCCTCTCTTGATAAGCCTTTGGTTTTCATGTCTCTTCTTCTGTCTGTGATAATCATTGGCTCTTCTGACAGTCATTGAGCCTTTCTTCTTTCTGATTGATTTTGGGATGTTGTTTTTGGCCTCTTATTGTACAATATCTTAAAACTTTTGGCACGATTCATATCACATTGTCAAGCAAACCCATCTCTGTAAGAGTGTGTGTGTGTGTGTGTGTGTGTGTGTGTGTGTGTGTGTGTGTGTGTGTGTGTGTGTGTGTGTGTGTGTGTGTGTGTGTGTGTGTGTGTATGTACATATATATCCATCTGGACCATACTCTCTGCAGAGCGTTGGTGCTACCCAAGCAGTCTTTTTGGCTATTGGGTACAATCCTGGATCGGTCGCCACTCCAACACAGGACACCAGCAATCTGGCACTCATTTTGCCGATCTTGGAAGGATGACAAGCAGAGTCAACCCCACCTAATATTAATTCAACAGCTGAGGGGGATTTGAACACAGAACCCTAGGATCCCAAGCCCACCATGAGTACAGGCAAAATGTCAGATGACCTCACACAAATTGCAACAAAAGCAAACTCAACAGATTTTGATTCCTGGATATGTCCTCAGTGACAGAAAAAAGTCCAAAGGGATCCTGCGGGGGGAAAGTCCTGAAATCATGGAAATCCAATATGGCCGCCACCCAGCTTCGGGGAAAATGAGAAAATTGTAAAGATTGATATTTTAAGATGTAAATATGTTTTTCTGCATTCTAATTGTTTCTAGTTATGGTCAGTATATTGATGTACAAGAATAATCATTTTAAAAAAGTGAAATGTATTGAGGGTAAAATAAAAAATTATAGCTTTTTTGTCCAAAAATGTCAATTTTTTGTCCCGAAAATTTTTTTTTTTACCTGATACTGATTTTGGCTCCTGGACAAAAAAAAACAAAACGTTGAAGACACAAGATGAAATCAAGTCTATGGCAATACAATATAATTATGTAAATCATTGAAACATGACAAAATTCACAATTCCACTCAGGGCAATCACATCTGCCTGACGAAGGTTTTGAAATGAAAATGAAAATTCACATTAAACTCAGAAACTACATCCATTATAAACTTACAATATATGTTGAGAAAAATCAAGCTTATTAAAGTTAGAACTCGACAATGTCGTCATCATCCTCATCATTGTCACATGGAGTCTTTGTGCAGCCAGAGCCCCTGCAGTTTCCACAAGCTGCAGTGCACTCAATGTTGTGCTTCTTGTATGTGCATCTCATGGTGCTACATTCAGCCTGGCAGTTTCACCAAATGACACGTAACATCTTTTCAGGAGCTGGAGCTATTGATGTCTGAAGTGGCACAAAACCCTCGTCACACTTCTGCCAACCCCAGGATGTCGGAAGAAGTTCATCTGCACATCCCTTCCATTCTTGGACTTGCAGATACATGTGCAGGCTGTGATACTTTGCTGCTTCTGATGTTGGTGGTAACATCTGTGGTTGCACGTGAGAGGAGCTCCAAGCCACCATGTCCCAGTACCGCTGATACCGGAGGGTGTCCAGGGTGTCAGTTGACTTTCCGTTGTAGATTATCACCAATGTTTTTTCTCCTGCATCTGCCACATCACATACGGAAGCTGGATATGTATAAAAAACCTTGGCCTGCTCACAGAATGTGTTGTTTGCTTTAAACTTTTTGAGGGAAGCGCCCTTTCAAATCCCATGAAGACGAGATGTCGTGTCGCACCCAATAACTGCATGTAGAAACAGTATGTGCTTGCATATGTCTGTAACATTCATTTTCTTTGGAGCTTTGATGTTCCAGATGCGAGGCTTCTTCATGTTCTTCCTTGGCTCGGGACAAAAGAAGAGGTCATGGGATTCTAAGCTTGCATGGTAGCATAGGAGGACGAGGAGGTCTGTGTCATCACCAACTAACAGAGTGTTGGTGAGAGTAGCAGACTGCACGGCCTTCAGTACAATCAGGAGATCAGCATCCCCTGAGGCATGGTGTGTCTCACAGTTCTTCTTCTGAAGCTCTTCACTCAACATAAAAATGAATCGCTGTTTATTCTTCCCATTGGCAAGAAACTGTTCCTTCTTCATTGTGAGACAGAAGCATGTCAGCTGTAAATGTCACAGTAGTGCCAGCATTCCCTTTAGACCGTCTCTGGTGTGTCATGTCCTTCGTGTTGGTACTCTCATAACCATCAAACACGACTATGGCACCTCCGTACTTCTTCTTTACATAATCAGTGTACTGGTGGCATATGTCTCTGTATGTAGCTCCACGAGACCATGGAATGCGTTGAACTAGTGCCCCGCCATCCAAAACATACTGTTGCCCATCATTGGGGATATCGGCTGGGATATCGGATCCAAGAAGATCCCAGATGGCATCAGCAAAGACTGGCTTGCGTGCTTCTCAGAGCTGAAGAGAGGAATCAAAGAGGGCTGGTGGATAGCTGCACAGTTCATATTTGAAGGCTGACTCCAGTTCTTCTGCTGTCTGTGCAACAGTGATCAGTCTCTGGAAGAGGAGTTGTGGGTCAACCTGGACTTGCTCTCCATCAATCTTGACAGATGACTTCATGCCGAGGGTGACAACTTGGTCTTTCCTCTTAAATGTGTACTCGGCAGGTGTTTTCCCATCTATAGATTTCAATATTTTTGCTCCTACAGCATGTGCTGTATCGACGTTGATGGTGGGGTGTGCATGAACTCCGGTGGCAATGTTCCTCAGACGTGGATCACAACTGAATGGATTCCATTCCTGTAAATACTTAAGAGCTGATAGTGTGTCCTTCCAGTCACGAGATTGTCTTGCCTTGGTCATGTCCTTCTTCTGCTCTCCAGTGTTGTAGTTCACACCTGTGAGCTCCTGCATTGCCTGGTTTATTTCTGCACAGGCAGGCATTGATAGTAGCCATACCAGCCATTGTTGCTCTGTCATTCCTCGCCCTCGTGTGAGCCCCCCGCTGGTCTTCAACCTTCTCATCAGAACTTGTTTGATGATCAGGTCAGATGAAAGACCTGCCCACAGGCGATCACTTCGTCAAACCACATGGAACCCCTCATCAAAATATTGTTGGACATTGGGATGTTGAGTTTTGAGGTTGGACATCTGCTGCAGATACACCCTCGCAGATTTGGCATACAGGTTGTGGCCCGAGGCTGCCAGGTAAGGCAGCATTTTCTGGATGGCCTGTAGATGTAGTGCCCAGTTCCCAGTGCGCTCTGCCCGGATGTATTTGCGTAGAATGTCCAGCATGTCCATATACTGAATCCAGAGCGCTGAAGTTCTAGAAGATATCTTTGCAGACTCGGCATGCTTCTGAAGGTGGTCTTTGATTCGTTTCAAGACGTCAGACTTGCATACTTCTTCCACAGACAGTCTCCCAGCCATCAGCTTCTCATAGAGGGTACAAGCTTCGTTGAAGTCTGGATTATTGCTTAGATCTGTATGCTGGTCATGTAGCGGCCTTGCAGCTGCTTCGGCTAAGTCCGGATCTTCATTCCAATTGCCGTCTGATGTGTCAGGTCGGCATGGTAGAGGCACATTGAGCACATTTGTCAACAGCAAGGCATTGAGGGCAGCAAGGCAAAAATATTGACATTTTTGGACAAAAAGCTATAATTTTTTATTTTACCCTCAATACATGTCACTTTTTTATAATTATTCTTGTATATCAATATACTGACCATAACTAGTAACAATTAGAATGCAGAAAAACATATATTTACATTTTAAAATATCAATCTTTACAATTTTCACATTTTCGCCGAAGCCGGGTGGCGGCCATATTGGATTTCCATGATTTCAGGACTTTCCCCCCGGAGAATTCCTTAGGACTTTTTTTTTCTGTCACTGAGGACATATTCAGGAACCAAAATCTGTTGAGTTTGCTTTTGTTGCAATTTGTGTGAGGTTGACCAAATATTTCTGCAAAAATGCCTGTACTAAGAAGGCATTGCTAATTGAGTTGTTAATCCCAGTGATTTTGGACTAACAATGCAGAAATCAAGAAAATTACCAAATACCAAGACCTCAAGAATGAAGTGAAAAGATCCCGGAAGCTGAAGAATGCCAAAGTTGTACCAGTGATAGTTGGAGCTACGGGAATGATGACGAAGAACCTCACAGAGATATTAAATACCATCGCTGGGAATATTATTTCAAACGAATTGCAGTTGGAAGCTGTCCAGGGCTCGGTGACGATCCTGAAGAGAGCCCTCGACACCAAACTTTGAGAACAGAAAACTTCACAGCTTGGTCCATGAATCATAACCCCTTACTGAAATGAAGGTGGATACTTTGAGACAGTGGTTGGTCTATGTTTCACCTCCTGAAACAAACACACACATGTGGAGATAGCAGGCAACAGCAACTTGCACGTACGCACACTCACACAGGTGCCAAATGCTATTGTGGGAATTCAGTTTATGTGCATACACACGTGAAATGTAAACACGTGCAAATGTGCACACGCATCATGTAAATAAAGATGACAAATACAATGATTTACCCTGAAACAACGTTGTGTGAAAGAGGATTTAAAGTGGGTAATTAGCGAAATTCAAATAAAAAATGTGCCAAGCCACAGAATACAAAATGTCGATCTATACTTTATGCCTTCACAGCAAGAACAAACATGGCGAACACCTGGTCGGATGGACCTTGTTGATTTTTAAAAATGTGTTGATGTTGAAGTGAGAGGTGGATTATAAATGGAGATCGCACCATGCGATCCTTGCACATTTTCAGTGGATGAGACACCTCCCAAGTCAGCGCACGGCACCGTGGTACCCAACAAAGGCAAAAGGCACATCTAATCGATGTGACATTGAAAAATGATGTGTTCATTGCTGATATGTTCGGAATGTTGATTTCAATTTTTTTTTTGTGTGTGTGTTCGGTCATTAAGCATAACATATAACTCTCTTTGATAACGCCACCTCCACCCCTCACCTATCTTTTTTTTTTTCCTCCTCCCCAATTCTCTCTGTTTGTCCCCTCCTCACTCCCCCCTCTGAATAAAATGCAGCACTCTCCTCCCACACCTCTGTCGCTCTCTCGCGTACTCTCGCATACAATAGTTACGTACTATTGGAATGTACATTTCGACGCTTTAGACTGCTGAGACCCCTTCGACTGTTGAAGACTCTTTGAGGCCCCTAAAGACCCAAAAGACCCAAATGACCCAAAAATCCTTGAGGACCCAAAAAATTTCTATGTCCTCTAGAATTTGATGTAACAAGATTTGAACATCCCTGGATGAAAAAAAATAGAATGTTTACATGATGGTCATGGTATGGCTCTGGGAAGACCTTCTACAGATATACCACATGAAAGACAAGGACATGAAACAATGGACATATCAACACAAGTAATATACCTTCAGTTGTCCTACCCTTCCTCCCACCCATGGCACAATGAAGCTTGTGGCATGCCAGTTGTCCTGAAACAACATGCCTTCGCTTCATGGAAGGCAAATCCAAGTGAAGGCAATCTCAGTTCCTTCCACAAAGCTCAGAGCAAGTGTGTGTCTACCATCAGGAGAGTCAGGAAACAACATATTTCTAATGTAAGTCTGAACCCTCAAACCTGTCTCCCTCCTCCAAATCGTGGTGGCCTCTATTTAAGTCTGTTTCTGGTGTATGTTCCCCCTCCATCCCTTCCCGCACCTCAAATGGCTGCACAGCTGATACTGCACACAAAAAAGGCTGAATGCCTCAACTCAGTGTTTGCTTCTACATCTTGTGTCCCAAATCCATCACTTTCTTCACCCACCTTACCTGTTCCTGAAATCTGTGTCCTTTTCTC
>NC_140970.1:84626674-84646674 GCF_056783735.1 Eptatretus burgeri | reverse complement strand
TATATTGTATATGTATGTATGTGTGTATATATATGTATTAATTTAATTATATATATATATATATATATATATATATATATATATATATATATATATATATATATACATATACATACACTAGCAAAAACCCATGCTCCGCACGGAGTTGAATGGGTGGCAAAAGGTGGATGAGGCATAATAGTTGACTTGCATAACCCACGCTCTGCGCGACATGTTGGGGTGGGTGTGTTTGAGAAAGGAACTGATGCAGAGTATCAGTAGTAATTTTACTTTAATGTAGTAAGTGGAATACGATTTCACTGTTTCAGAACCATTTTATTTACTTTTTTTGTACCATGCACCTCATATGGTCTTTGAGATAATGTAAGCTGAATATCACATTACTCGAGCGCAGAACAAAGTCGAAGATAGCGCGACACGAAACCACAAACTCGGAAATAATGTATAAGATGTTATGGGAAGCTGGGGAGGGTGTCATTAGGGATGTGATGCACTCTGTTTACCTGTCCTTAGTCTTCTAAAGGACCTCCCTGGAGATGACATTTTGGGTGAGTGTCTTGTTGCTGAATAGTCCTTGTGAGGAATTATTGTCCACTTTGATAGATATATAGGAGTAACCTCTTGCATGTGAAAATGCAACATATAGTTGGCCCTGGGAGAACACGGGGGCTGGGAGGTATATTCCGAGTTTGTCAAATGTTTGGCCCTGGGATTTGTTTATGGTCATCGAGTATGCGAGTCTGACTGGAAATTGCATCCTCTACAGTGTGACTGGAAGGTTGGCGTCTGATGGGGCAAGTTTAACATGATATAGGCCGAACCCTAGACTGAACAGGAGCATTTGAGGGTGACCGAGAATCAGAATGCAAATTTCAATGAACGCACTTTTTGGCGCACATCCGATGATCTAACACCGCTTGGACGCTTTAATTTAAAGACCACACACGCAAGGCGCAACGCAGGTAACAATGGCGGTTGACATTGACAATTAATGTAATGAACTGCAGTTTTTTGGGTGCATCCGGCGATCGAGCACCTCCTTAATTTGAACAGTTATCACGCATGCATTCAAGGTACAGAATCTATTGTCGGTCACCATGCTGTTGAAGAACAAAGAAAATAAGAGAATCCGGGCAATGAAGGGATGACCTCATACCCGTTCTCTGGTTCCCCTACCCTCAGATTATAGCCTTTGATGTTATCTGGATGTACGCCTATTGCAACTTATTTTCATGTGTTTTTAATATGTACAGTACGTTGGATTTCAGACACAAATTGACAGTCTAAAAGGGCGTGTTCAGTCCGGGAAAGAGCCAATCGGGGACATCATGTTGGCAGAGCTCTGGTGCTCATTGTTCCCCTCCTTCCACGATGATTTTTAAAACATGACAATCATTGCTGATGTTCTGAGCTATACGATTTATTAACAGTTGTGTTTATGTTCAGTGTTTGATGCAATGAGTACTCCCTTACTCAAGTTCATATTTTTTGGATAGATGGCAGCACTTACCGGACAGCAGTTCAGCGATGGCGACCGAACAGGAATAAATGCGGCCGTCGATGGGTTGAAAATCTTGTTGAAGCCACGTTGTCATCCAATTCCAGCTTAGAAATTTAGTGCATTGTCTTAGTCACATTAAGAAACCCCAGTATATGGGAAATGAGCACATTTCTGCCAGCGGTTTCAGAGGAGAAACGTCAAATTACGCGCAGACGTTAACAGAAATAATTTTTTTTTTAATAAATCTTTACTTTAAATACAATGTTGCTTGTTCCATTTTTTGTGTCAAATTCACCTTCTGAGGTAGTCAGCATATGCAGAAGAGTGTTTTACATTGCAGACACTGTTTTCGAGGAGTGGCGTTACGCCTCTCGTTGGTGACGGTCTGTCAACGACAGACGTAATGACGTCAGCGAATGACCGATGATGTCATGACGGAATAACGCCTCTCAGCGGTGACGTCACACGTCGCCATGCAAACGAACGTAAAAATTAGAAAATCGCCAAAAAATCCCAAACCTGTCCGTCTGGCACGATCTCACATATCCCATGCTGTTCATTAGACCACAGACCACCCGCATGCTGAAAGTGGCGACAATCCGTTTGGCAGTTTTGGAGGAGAAACGTCAAATTACACGCAGACGTTAACAGAAATAATATATTTATTTATATATATAGTATATATTTATTTATATATAGTATATATTTATTTATTTATATATATATATATATATATATATTTATATATATTTATTTATATATAGTATATATTTATTTACTTGTATATATATATATATATATATATATATATATATATATATAGTATATATTTATTTACTTGTATATATATATATATATATATATATATATATATATATATATATATATATATATATATACACAGTAAGTCGTCGACTTACGACCACGATCGGTTCTGATCAAACCAGTCGTAAGTCGATTTGGTCGTAAGTCGGCCAACCTTTATTTTTACCTTTATTTATTGCTTGATTCCTCTTGCTTGCATTGTGACGAGGTGAAATTTCCTCAGTCAAATCCTCTTGGAGGAGTAGATGATGCATGCATGCATGCATGCATGCATACATACATACATACATACTGTACATACTTTCCCTCCATTATATATAGATGCACACAGTTCTGCATATAATATTTGTTTATAAACATGTATACAATATGGAAACAACTTATTTGTTTAGTTGTCTTTTGCTATGTTTTATACAGTGTATATAATTGTATAATCACAAAGATTGGTTAAACTGAATTAATTGCTTTTGCGATATATTTAAACTTTGTTGTATGGCATCAGAAAATTGACGTTCATTGGAATGGACTTTCTGAATTTGAATGTTCAGCCATCGATTCAAACGCTTCTCTTCCCAATCAACTGCAACCGCGATTCACACACGTGGTATTGTGGCGTCATCTACAGGAAGAATGTGGCATTGAATCCAGATTTCCAATTTTACCTGGTTTCCTTCCATCTACCCAAACAAAATCCATGGTGACGATTAAAAAATAACTTCATTTGCATTAGTCCATGTTGTTTTATCTTATTTCTGTCGAATGGGTTTACTTTGGACTTTGTTTTTTGAAATGTGAAACACAACATCACATTGAGCCATGAATGATGCGAGTTACCAATTTGCATTCAAACGTGCAATAAAGTCCAATTTATTTTTGGAATTTTTCACATCGTTTTGAAATTTGATCTTTATGATGAATTGTGCTCTTAAGTCCATAAAATGTCATGAACAAAATTATACGATTCCCAAATACAACTGGTTCGTTCAACTTGGTGAAGTCAATACCGACTGACATTAATTCAGTGGGATGGTAAATGATTCCTGGTGATGTTTAGTGCACTTCCTTCGGCAGGAATGATTTCTGGCAGGATGACCGATATATGCACACTCACCTTTGAGCTGTCTCGGTGGGTTTGAATTTTGACTCGACTTTAAACTGTCACCCTGGTGTTTTGTATGCAGGGCGATCCATCAATGTGTGCCCCGTCCATCAGGAGGACGTTAAACTGGGGGAACCATCCACCAGCACTGGTCATCGGTGAACATTAAACATCCCGCAATGTTTTTCGAAAAGAGTTGGTGAGTTATCGCCCATCACCGGCACCACGGCCAAATTCCAAATTCCTGCCACCTTCAGTCACATGTCGGAACTGACCAGCTTGTTCGTGATATACTTGGGCCGTAAACGTTCCCCAGCCACAAGAAGGTGGCGAGGGGGGTGGAGGATAATTGAGGCTGTAAAAGATGTAATAACAAGTGCCACCGTAAAACCTTGATAGAAACATCAAACTATGTTGGGAAGTCCAAGTCTTGTTGCTTTTATTTCCCAACAATGCCGGACGATGGAAAAAAATGTCGTGACAATGACATATTCATAGTCATAGTCAGTCCTTTTTGCAGGAATGAGTATATTTGTTCTGAAGCTGGTCGTTATTGATAGGTTTTGATGGAATTGTCTGGCACATCAGGAAGAAACTCAATAACATTGCAGACCTCCTTTATACATGCATAATTCCTTTTCATTTGGCACAAGATTTATTTCACAAAAACATTACCAGAAATAAAATAATAGGTTTGATTGTGCACACATGTCAAACCTTGAAAAGCATGAAAATGGAATTGCAGACAACTCCATAGAAACTGTCCAAACTTTATGGAAACATCAAACTCTGTTGGGAAGGCCAACTCTTGCTTCTTTTATTCCCCGACAATCCATGACGATGGCAAAAATCCCAGAGTGAGCACAGGAAAAGTTACTGCGGCAATAATTGCAGTGTGCATGCAAATTGCCAACACTTGAGCCCTTAATATTTAGAATCTGTGCATATTTTTCAACAACTTTTGATTGTACTTGCTGGTTGTGATTGCTTTGGCCTTTGTTGGATTACATGGTGCCATTTCAAAAAATGCTGCCCCTCTGGTTGGGAGTTGTGCTCGCTCTTATGATGGGTATTTGGCTATCACACTTTCAGGAATGATTACTTAGAATGCAGACTACCTGCCAGACATATGTGGTTCGGCCTGACAAATTTACTGTGGAAATGCCAGTTTTTGTCCAAAACATTTGTTATTTTTTGTATATTGATTATGAATTGCATATTTTGACTGCTGTGGGGTTTGTCAGCTGACTATATAGCAACGCTGTGTGTTTCAAGCATTGTTTTGAGGCATTTTACATCTATAGTCTTTGTTTGATATATTGTGTCAAGCAAAGAGTGCTGCATGAGAGAGTGCACTTCACAGGTTTATAATAAACTCGCTAAAGTACCTAGCATTGCCTAAGGAAAGTAAATACAACATATCTTTAAATATCTCTTGGATGACAAATTGGGGAATGTTGGCTTTATGGTTTTGTATGATTTACCAATCTTGGGTGTTGAAAAATGCTCTTCGACTTGTATGCTTCACCTTCTAAGGATTCCAAACAAACTCCCCTCGAGGCTGCTTATCTTGCACGTTGATCCTCAACCCGAGCCTGTGTCTGCTCTGTAGTATCAGCTGCCTTGGAAGCTGCTTGTCTTGTACGTTGATCCTAAAGTCAAGCCTGTGTCTGCTCTGTAGTCTCAGCTGAGCTGGAGGCTGCTTGTCTTGTCTTGCACATTGATCCTCAATCTGAGTCTGTGTCTGCTTTTGAGTCTCAAGTGACTTGTAGACTGTCGTTCTCTTTGCATCTGATTTGTTTTTGCCCATCATGGGTCCTTTTGGTGGCATGTGGCACTATTTATAATGCAAGTAAGGTACAGTGGCCTACAAAAGTATTCACCCCTTCCAAAGTTTTCACATTTTGATGCCACCTGAGCTTATTTCATGATGTTTTCCAATAAAACTTAATATATAGAGTCCTCACAAACTACTCCAAAGTGATAAAGCTAAAAAAAAAAATGCAGATTAAATATGAATAAGTTCGATTAACAGTGAAAATCAGATGATTCTCAGTTGCAGAAGTAATCAAACCCTTTGCCTAATTAACCGTAAATCACTTCAGGAGCAAATTATTTGTTTGAAAGGTTACAAAATAAGGGTAATAGGTTTCACCCATATGCAATCAGTGGTTTAACTTTAAAATTAAGCTCTACCACTTATCTAAGGAGTTGTAAGGTGCAACTCACTTGGTAAACCAACAAAGTAAACATTAAGACCAAGAAGTTTTCCAAAAAAAAGTCAGACATAAAGTGGTGGAGAATCACCATTCAGGAGAGGGTTATAAGAAGATTTCAGTCACTCATTATCCCTCTGAGTACGGTAAAATCCATCATTAATAAGTGAAAGATGTATCATACCACCCAGACTCAACCCAGATCAGGTCGTCTGCCAAACTCAACAGCCAGGCAAGCAGGAAACTGGTTTGGGATGTCACTCTAGATCCACCAAAGATTGAAAGAAAATGTAGCCCTCAACCTTCCTCTGGATGACAGAAGAGGCCATGCAAGTTTGGTTGCACTGACTCCTACAGGTTGTGAATGTATAATGAGCAAACACGCAAACAAACACAAATTTTTTCTTTAAATATTAGACGCACCTTATTTTAAAGATTTACTTGCAGGAATGCCAGTCAAAGTGTCTTTGAATGAGACTCCCAAAATGCCCACAATGCAGAATCTGAGGTCAAGGTTTCCAAAATATTCTGGGGTGGATGACATGCCCCCCTAGACTCTCCTAGCCAGCCAACTTGCTTCACTTGTCAAGCTCCTTCCTCTGTCTTCCTATTTAGAAAACGAAACACTCGAGAGTTCTGAGAGAAAGGAATGATTATTATTCCTTGTATAACTATGACTTGATTTTTCATTGGATCTATCCGTAGAATGATGGAAATCAAGTAGCAAGTACAATGTAGAGTGTCCTTTAAATAACTTGACAAATGCATCATACAACATCAGTCATTTATTACTCAGCTCAATATAAATCATCACCACGTATTCAAACAAATCACCAGTATTTGGACGTTAACAGCCCTTTTGACAAATGCTTCAAAATCTGTGGACATCTACATCGGCATTTGACTCTAAAATCGCACGTACACCCTATTGCACCTGCGCCAAATGTCTAGAGAATGTTTTTAATATAAAGGTTCACGCATCTGCGATCTGGTTATGTGTTATTGATTGCAGCATGAGGTAAATAAATACTGTGTATCTTCTGTTCTGCAGGATGAGACTGGTGGCCTCGAGGAAGCTCTGTCCCTCTCAATCGCTCCCATTCGCTGCACTTCTCCTGTTGTGCTCGACTGCCATTACTGTTTCTGCCCACACACGACACTCAGGTCAGTACATCCAGGGCGAAGATGTTCTAAATATTTGAGTGGTTGAAGTATTCCTGAAGGCCTTGAAACATTTCACGAAATTATCGACCTTTAAACACTGTTTTTGGGAAGGTGATATTTGTTTTTGACGCATTGCTCAGCATAATGCAAGATTACTACTACATGCAACAAGCAGCACACTGAACAAAATGTTAATTTCATTCAAAAATAAATAATCATCTGATGACCTAGGATTACATGACCAAATTAAGTGCTTAAATGACCACTCCTGCACATCCAGATAATACCAGATCATGTGATGGGAAGCCAGAGTTCACAAGTTGTGCAAACCTGGATTGAGCAGACCATCGTTGATGATGGCGTGCTTATGGTTGAATGGTCCCTTTATTTCTTGCCCCAGAAGGTAACCAGAAGTTAATTGCGAATGAAATAAGCAAGCTATGTACCAGGGATATAATGAGACTAAGGCAGACAATGTCCGTGAGTCACAGATAAAATATCATCTGAGACGAGGTTTGCTCTTATAATGGATGAAATCAACAGGATTTGTGATAAAGAGCGATAAAGGGTCAACACCTATTCTGCTTACATGAAGGGTTAACACTATAAATGTCAGCTTCTTCTTGCTTCCCACAGCGATTAGCCCACCTCAATGAATGTCATTTTTGTTCTATCCTTTGACCTACCTGTTTGCCAATGCAGGTTCACACTGTCCTTCACCAGCAAGACTCGTTCTTCATTCTCGTTTAGCTCTATCCTGTTTGTTAAAAACAAATCAATGGAGTAGCACTTATTGCAATTTCTACTTGGCTGTGATTTGAACAAATTCCTCGTTGGCTGAAACCATTAACAAATTAAAATTCCTGCCCTAACCACTTCTGGGAGAGGGATGGAAACCCACCCAGCATGACCCCCAAGACAATGAACTACTTTGGCAGAATCAATGCTCTGTAACACAGAGTACAGTACATCAGAATGGATATACAGGTTGACAGTTAATTCATGGACACATTTGTCTTGTGAACCTTGCAGAAGTAGAGGGTATTGTGTTTGGCTCTGTTTGTTCCTTTGTGAAAAAATTAGAAAAAAAATTTTTAGATTTTTTTTCACCCAAGTATGTTGGTCTGCAACATTTGTTTGTCTGACACACGATTTTTGGCCACAGTTTTCAAGCAATCGTTTTGAAATTTTTACGTGTTTAATCGACCAGCCAAGAATGGCAGCACCAAATTTTGGTGAAGATCCGAATCCAGATTCAGATCTGATAATTTTTTAAGTGATTCTTCACCATTGAGAGATGGCCATCAAAACGAAATATAGCACAATATCTCAAAAGGTTATAGATGGATTCACACAAATCATGGTAGATAGGTTGGGAGTGCCACTATAAAGAAATTATTCAATTTTGGTGAAGATCCGAATCCAGATCTGGATACGAGTTGTTTAATTTTTAATGGATTCTTCACCATTTAGAGATGGGGCTAAAAACGATATTGCATGATATCTCAAAAAATTAAGGATGGATTCGGATGAAACTTGGTGGGCATGTTGGGTGTGTGACGATGACTAATTATTGATTCGATCTTGGGTGAATATCTGAATCTGGATCTGGATTCAAGAATTTTTCAGGTGATTCTTCACTATTGAGAGATGGGGTCAAAAGCTTTGCATAGCATTTTATCTCGAAAAGTTGTGGACGACTTGTGACAAAACGAGGTGGAAGAGTTGGTTAGACGACGAGAACAAGCCGATTTGATTTTGGTAGAGGTCCGGAATCAGATCCGACCTATCGGTGGCATCCAAAATGTAAACTTTTCATCCTGGTGGAGGTATGTTCTCTACGGAGTGCCGTTCCATTTCGCCAAGTTGTCATAGTGATTTTTCATTTGTTTATTTGTCTGCACAGAACTTTCATGTTTTTCTCCGTAACTGCTTGATGGATTGAGTCTAAATTTTCATCATCAGAGCTGGTACTCGTGTAGAATGTTTTAATCATAATTTTGACGTCATAGGTCACGTGGTGTGGCAGTTATGCTGGAAAAACGGAAAAAAAACTTTGGACCTCTGTATCTCTG
Organism: Eptatretus burgeri; assembly: GCF_056783735.1. Taxonomy (NCBI): domain Eukaryota; kingdom Metazoa; phylum Chordata; class Myxini; order Myxiniformes; family Myxinidae; genus Eptatretus; species Eptatretus burgeri. The sequence goes on along the minus strand of NC_140970.1, from coordinate 84,637,794 downwards.
AAACCGCACCAAGGAAAAAATTGAAACTTGGCACATATCAAGTACTCCTCATGGGGAATAAGTGTGATGTTTCAATGACATCATAGGTGCCTTCGTTATGACGTCATAATTGCATATGTAGAATGCTGCATCTGATCAGTATGAACATTTTTGAGGGTCATCTAGGGATAAAATGATCCACAGAAAAAAATTGGCATCATCAGTCATAATTCGGCAGTTACATTGTTTTAAGGAAAAAAAACCTTCAAAAATCTTCTTCTCTGAAGTGGCTGAACAGATTGATGTGAAACTTTACACATATGACCGCCTGTCCATGGTGACCAAAAGGTTCACGTATGATGTCATAGGTCACGTGGTTTGGCAGCCATATTGGATTTACCCTAAGACCTATAAAAACACACCACTCAAAAGTCCTGGTGAGGGGTCTGCAATCATTGATTGCTCTTTTTCTTGTTTTTAATTATCTGTTTCTTGTTTCTGCAATTTTTTAAAGTAAAAAATTCTTATTGTTTTCCATATTTTGTTATTTTGGTATGGTTTAAATCCATCTTTGTTATTAAATTTGGCTTCTGGTATACTCTACCCCTCTGCCCTCCTTCTCCACCTCAATCCTGGCTTTTGGATGTGGTGACCACATATGTGGAAATGTCAATGTGATTACCGTTTAAAAAAAAAACAAAAAAAAAACCACAATGTTTTGTATATTATATATATATATATATATATATATATATATATATATATATATATATATATATATATATATATATATATATATATATATATATATATATATTGTTGTTTTGATATGGATTAAATCCATCTGTGTTATTAAATTGTTTTGGTGTCATGGTTATCCATGAGGATTATGGTATCGTCATGTGGTATGTCGTAATGTGGTGTCATTCCTACCTTATTTGGTTGTTTTTTTCTGAGATTTCATCCCTCTGTTTTTACTTTTTTTTAACGTTTTTTTTTCTTTTCTTTTCTTGTCATATAATGGAATGTGTGATGGGAGTTATAACTATGTGACAATACATTAAATGAGCTTGGTGTTGTCTTTGTGATTAGGGTGGCTGGCTTTGGATCTTGAGGTCCTGAGTTTGAGCCCCGTTGGCTGCTGAATTAACACCAGGTGGGGTTGACTAAGCCTCTCATCTTTCTGAGGTCGGTGAAATGAGTACCAGTTTACTGGTATAGGGGCACAGCATCAGTGGCATAGTCATGCCCCAACAAAATGATAGCTACCCGACAGCCAAGCTGCCATACACAAGAAGTAGAATACATTAAATTCTCCAGCGAGGAAAGTTTGAATCGTACATTGATGTGTTGACTAACAGCTTGGATGCAACTGAGGTTGTGGATCTACTGATGTAGTGAAATAACTGACATGCATCCATGAACGAGGTTGTGAATCTGCCATTTGGATAGATTCTGGGCTGAAAGAATCAAAACCTTGAGGAGGAGCGATGCCCAACTGATGTTCTGTGCAGTCAGGAAAACAGTTAATTGCTTACAGGTTAAGGCTCTTACTTTTTGAGGTTTACAATTTAAATAAACTTGAATACAAAATCGGATGCTGTGAAATTAACATAATTTACAGCAATCCTTCAAATTATGTTACACATTGTTGCGGCGCTGGGGTCGCAGGGGAACTACGGAGGGAATGTCACTGGTGTCTCCCTGGACTCACCAGGAATCAAAGCCATCACATACGAACAAGTTTGTGTCGCGGCGGGTCTCTAATCGACTGTGAACGCCAATCATTTAACCATGTGACCCAGTGTCCTCCATCTGACTACCATTTAATGGGGAACATGCAGTCGTCTTGTCAGGAATCGTGCCTACACGTTACTTATCTTATCAGGTACAGCCGAGCGGAGCTGCCAAGTACACCCCGGCTAATAAGCAGATTTTGGGGGAATAACTTCCCGGCTGTGCTAATGTGCGGACCAAGCTAGACCAATGGAGGACAAGCCGAAAGCGAGATGGGTACATTTATAACAAGGCAAATTTATTACAACAAAGCAAGGAAAAGTATGTGGCATAATGGGGTTTATTCACAAGATGTCCAGCAGGAGAAATCAAGGAATTGGTGGGTGTGACAAAACAAATGCAATATTCACAAAAGAAGACAGTGCAGACTTACCCTGATTGACTTATACAGTCTTAACTTGCACTGCACTTGACAGGCACCATCACACGCGCACACACACACACACACACACACACACACACACACACACACACACACACACACACTCTCTCTCTCTCTCTCTCTCTCTCTCTCTCTCTCTCTCTCTCTCTCTCTCTCTCTCTCTCTCTCTCTCTCTCTCTCTCTCTCTCTCTCTCTCTCTCTCTCTCTCTCTCTCTCTCTCTCTCTCTCTCTCGGAAAATTAGTGGTAGCCCAGAAAGAGGAGAAACGGTTCACGTGTAGCGACCTTGTGGTACCTGGTACGGTCGGTGGTCTTAGGAAGGGGGAGGAGGGAGGAAAACTTTTAATGGGGCTCGCACTGAACGCATCTTCTGTCCTGTGAGCCCCCGTCTGTGGTGGGAATGTCCACCTTGGCAGTGCTGAAAGCACAGCACCCACACAGCACATCCTGTGCACTGCACTACATGCCGGCTTTCAAGCACAGCCATCCTCGCATGCTTGACAGTCTGCATGCACCCGATCCCAGGTTCCCACATGACCCCCGAGCCTGCAGGCCACGGTGCTCCTGCTAATCCGCCAATTAGCATGGGAGCACCGTGGGAATTTCTCTAACTCCCAGCTCCTTTCTTCCAAGACTTTCGTGGGATTCTATTCACCCCCTAATTTGCCTTGCTCCCCAATCTCTCTCTCTCGAGATTGCCAGGGCAGTGAAATGCACACAACTGGCAGCCTTTTCTTTCCAACCGCGGGGTTCAATATAAAACCTGATGAGAGCTCCAACAATATATAAAACCCGATGAGAGCTCAATATAAAACTCCAACATGCAGCGCCCCCTACAAAGCCCCTCAGGTCGGCTCACCCCATACCGGGTTCAAATCAATAACATGGGGAAGCGGTTTTTATTTTAAAACTACACCGTCTGTCACTGATGGCATCCCCATGCAGGTTCCTTCAACCTCCACGCAATCCATGCTAACCACGCCTGCACACTCCAGCACACCACTCACGCTTTCGGACTTGCACGAGCATGCACGTGTGCTGGGATGCATGAAACATGCTGCTTCCACCTCCCACACCAGTGGTTCGGCGTACAACGAGGTGCACACCTCACCAACCGGCGGGCGATTTCCGCCACGCACATCCATGCCGTGAACACGGGTGTTCACAGTGGCTTGTCCTTCATCGTGCACTCAACCTCTTCCACACCCGTGCTGGACAGCTTCAACGACTCGGCTCATTTGCTCACCACATGCCAAAGCATCTGGCTTGCGAGTCAGCCATGCCGTTTCCACTACTTCGACCCGTGCCGCTGGCTTGGGTGCGAGTTCGAACAGCGTGCCGGCAGGACTTTCACAACGCACACATGCTTCCTCACTCACAAGCACGTACTCACCCCACATGGAGAATTTCCCCATTAATCCCATACTCATCATTTGTACCATTGGGTGGTACGGAGCTGTCTTCGGCGGCAAATGCCGGCTCCACCTCCTGATCGGGAAACACCACAGGCTCCCGTTGCACTGATGTGCTTACCTGCAGGGTCATGTGATCCCTGCATGAATCTGTCACTGCACGTGCCACAATCTCCTCTCTTCTCGTTTCTGTTATAAATTAATGATCGCGTTCTGGCTCGAGAAATAATTTACTATGTATTTTGTGTTCCAGCTTTGTACACACTACCTCTGTCCTGCTCTCGCATGGCTTTAACTTTTCCCATTTCCCGTAATAGCTCTTGTCCCAGGGCTTCCCCTAATTTACCCCTGACCTGACCAACCACCATTGCGCACTGCTCGACCCTCACGCAGGCCACGCTCTTTCCCCGTCCCTCGCGTACCAATGCACTTCCTTTGCTCGGGCCTGTGCAAGCAGCAGTTACCCATGTGCTGGTTGCCTTTGCCTCAGCCTGGACCTCTGCCAGCCCTGCCTTTACCTCAGCCTTTACCTCGGCCAGCCCGGCATCCATTTTTTGCTTCCTCGCCTCCATCTGACTCATCATTTGGACCATCATCTCTGCTCATTGATCCATTTTTAATAGTTTTGGTGAGGCCGGCCTGCAACTCTGGGGTGTGGATTCCAGAGGGAGCACTTCATCCTCGGGGGGGGGGGGGTGAATTTGGTGGAATGGGGCCCTGGGCATTACCCAATGCCCCCACTGAATATTCCCCCAAGTTACTATCTTCCTCCATACTGCCATCCTGGACCATGGGTTCCTCTACCATCTCGAAGCCCACCTGGACCAGCTCATCTTGGTCCACCAGAGTCCACACAAATAATTACCGGTTAATAAAATTTTCACCCTAACCTGCTCTTTAAAATGTTGAGGGTGTGTTAAGCACACCTCAGGGCTGAATCCCACTCCTCACACCAAACTGTTGCGGCTCTGGGGTCGTGAGGGTACTACGAGGGATGGGATGTCCCTGGTTTCTCTCCGGACTCACCGGGAATCAAGGCTGTCGCACATGAATAAGTTCGTGTTGCGGTGGGTTACTAATCGACCGCAAACGCCAATAATTTAAGCAAGTGACCCAGTGTCCTTGTCTGACTACGGTTTAACTGGGAAAACACGGTCACTTTATCGGGGAATCATGCCCTTGATGCGTACTTACGTGACATACCGTATCAGGTGCAGCCAAGCAGAGCTGCCAAATACACAGCAGCTCGTAAGCAGATTTTTGGGGTATAACTTCCCAGCTATGCTGATGTGTGGTCCATGCTGGACCAATGGAGGAAAAAGACAAAAACGAACTGGGTACATTTATAATGAGGCAAATTTATTGGAACAAAGCGAGGAAAAGTATATGGCACAGTTATGGGGTTTATTCGCAAGATGTACAGCAGGAGAAAGCAAGAAATTGGTGGGTGTGACAAAAGAAGACAGTGCAGATTTACCCCAAATAACTAATACAGTCTTAACTTTTGCTACACATGACAGGTGCCATCACACACACACTCGAGGAAAATTAGAGATTGCCCAGAAAGAGGAGAGAGAGAGAGAGAGAGAGAGAGAGGGAGAGAGTGAGAGAGAGAGAGAGAGAGAGAGAGAGAGAGAGAGAGAGACAGAGACAGAGACAGAGACAGAGACAGAGACAGAGACAGAGACAGAGACAGAGACAGAGACAGAGACAGACACAGACACAGGAGGTGTAGCGGCCTTGTGGTACCTGGCGTGGTTGGTGGACCAGAGCAACCCATTCGCTTAGGAAGGGGGAGGAAGAAGGAAAACCGAAGGTGTCTTTGGTGAGGGAGTGAGAGGTGCAAATGCAGTGCAGTGTCGTGTGGCATGGTGTCAGAGGAAAGTGTCAGAGGAAAAGAGGTGTGAATCACTAATGCTCTCTTGGTTTGTGCATCCTCAGTGGATGAGACTTTGATGGTAGAGAAAGATGTGTGAGAGAAAGACTTTAACGGAGATGTGTGAGGGTCTGTAAGTGTGAATATTGGCAGCTGTATGCAGCCAAAACTGAGTCTTGTTGGCCCAGGGGTGGTTCCGGCCCGTCCTAACAATAGCTTGCTCCACCCCGCTCTCTCCGCTTGGCTGCTCCACCCTCTCCGCTCGATTCTGCTGACTCGTGGTGTGATTCCACTCAGACGCTGGTGAGATCTTGGACAACTGTCTCGCGGAGCCGGGACGAAGGAAGAGAGAGACAGCGAGCTGAATTGCATCTTTTGTGGAGCCTGAGCAAGGGAGGAGCTATGAATCAGATCAAATGATCCTGTAAGTGTTCACGAGCTCCCCATTGGGACAGGGCAGTCACCCTGTGCCGTCGCCACACCCCACCAGGATTCGGAATTGGAAATGGCTTCAGTTTCTCTTGAACTTTTCCACACGTCGGAGCTCCGTAATTAGCATGGGGCAAGAATCTTTGGGAGTGCTCTCCAGCCCTGAACATGCGCTGGACTCCATTCGAGCTTTGTTATTTGGGGGAAACCTCGGAGATATCTGCACATCCTCAAATGAGCCCCATTGCATGCCTGCGCCTCGAGTTGCATGCCCAAACACCCCAATTCTCATTGTCCTCATTCATTTGGCATCCTCTGGGACTGTGGTGAGCATCCAAGGGGTTGATGGCAGTCGGGGAGGTTATAGGAAGCGTTGTAGCTTTTGTGATGAGGTTAGGCTTGGTGGTTGTAGTTGGGGCATTTGTGGTGAAGGTGTGAACGTTGGTTGTTGTGGGGATTCTTAGAAGGCATTTGGAGTACTTACGGTAAGCATTATAGCGTTGTGGTAAGCATAATAAGGGTCTGAGCTGAGGTGTAAGTTGGATTCTGGCACGCAGTTGGAACAGAACATGGAGCGCGTATGTAAATGAGCTTCGCTGTGTCCTCTCTGCATCGCCATCATGTTGCATGTGTGCTTGCGTGATTTGTATACGAGATAAAGTAAAGGAAAGAAATTCAATAAATGAAAGAATAAAAGATTGAAGACCTAACTAAAAGCCATATGTAACGTATCTTTCCCATTTACCCACTAGACATATGGAAAGGACTACCTAAACAAATATGAATGAAATAACTGTTCTATAATCCCTATGTCTTGTCTGCCATTGCCTCGGAGAAGTGCCTGTTTCACAGAACCGCAACAATATTTATGAAGAGCCGATACTGCACAATTGTTTGAAAGGTGTATGTGTGTGTGTGTGTGTGTGTGTGTGTGTGTGTGTGTGTGTGTGTGTGTGTGTGTGTGTGTGTGTGTGTGTGTGTGTGTGTGTGTGTGTGTGTGTGTGTGTGTGTGTGTTTTTAATGGGCTAGATATTCTGTTGGTATCTGCTTTGAATACAGAGATTGTTATATTTGGAAAAAAAGGGACCTTTGCATGTCGTGGTGAAATCAACTTCAAAAGCTAATTTTTCTTCTGTGGATTAAGTCACCCTTGTCCCAAAATGGATCCTTATTGTGCACCAATTGTTAATTCTTGCCACTAATAAATGCAACTTGTCTAAAAATGGCTGCCATGCACGGTTATATTTTAAATGATAAGATGGTCACTAAGTAAACTCCACTCCTGGTGAGTTTGTTAATAGTTGAAGCTATCAGTGTATTGATCCATACTCAGTTTAGCATTTACCAGCAGAAAGGAAATGGCAGTTTCAGCTTCCATCAAAAAATTTGTAATCAACAAAGCGTTATCGCAATGTTCTCCAGGGATACTCTTAAAGGCCTCCCGAGTGAGATTTGATGTCTTGAACACTTTCTGGATCAGTATTTTCACAGCAACTGTCCTGCGATGCATGACATATATGTACAGGCCAGGTTCCCTTTGTAGCAAGAACATGACCCAGTGTCACATGTCTCTTGACAGTTGCACTTGATGAGTGCCATGATAGCAGATGGCGCAGCGCCTGCAGTCATTGTTATTGGAGCTCCAATGGTTTTTCTCCCATTTCCAACCAAACTGTCCGCTCCTCACATCGAGCAGTGGCATGTGCGAAAGACGAACTTGTCACCATGTGTATGTCTGCACCAAAGCTCTCGGAAGATACTGGCTGAAGACGTTGGGTGTCTGTGCAAGTTTCTTCCCCTCAGCCATCTTCTTGATGAACAGATGCCGATGAGCTGCCTGTAGTGTACGAATACCTTGAGCATTGCTTGAAGCCACACATTTTAAAAGGGCTTGTACTGTTATTTTTGACAGCTGTGTTGTTTGCCCAAGTTATTCAAATTGATATCTTTGTCATCCACAGTGTCTAATCCCAGAGGAAGATTCCACCCATGTTCTCTTTCCTCATCCAGCAAATTGTAAGCAGTCATTTTGAATAATTTGGCACCTAAACTGGGTTTCACTAAAAATTTAGTGCTGGAAACATGAAAATTCAGATTCTACTCCTCACAACAGGTGAGAAACTGTTTTCAGATAGCTTTTAACATTTCAAAATCACCTGACACCTTTTACAGACATAAGGAATCTTACCAGCTCTGACCTATGTCATTACTCATTTTGTAGATTAATAGCTTTCTTTTTTAAGTGCTAGGCATGAAATAAGCATCAATTTTGGTATGTGGGGAACTAATCAGGGAATGTAAATACAAGATGTAAGGTTATTTCTCATTCCGTGACATCATTTTGTCTCAAAGCATGAACCGTATAATTCATTTTTATCACTCAAGCTCCTTTTGGTCGATATTAAATACAATTCATAAACGTACCAAATCGATGAAAGCCTTCCAACTGTGATATTTCAAAATATATTTGTTGAAAGCTGGCAGAAGAGCTTGGATATGGTCAAAAGATGGTCTGTTACTGGCATGCTATATGTCCTTGCAATTGTGGAGGATTGATAGTTCAGATTTTACTGAAATGGTCCCCAACACTGATATTTATGATATCTGGTGACCAGGAAAGGGTAATCCTGTATTTGATCTCCTCTTTAACATTACTACTGCATTATTATTTTCCTCATCAAGTATAAATAGTCGGAGAATTTGATCAATATTTAACATTCAGAACATTACGAATGAACCACCTCATCTAATAAATAAGAGCTTGGCACATGCTGGGTCCATACCCATCAAATTCAGCAGATGATGAATTGGAAACGAACACAGACACATGGTCACTGAGAGAAATGCTGCTGAAGATCTCATCTGCCTCATTCATAGGTTCTGGTAGGATTGATAGAATTCAGCACAAAACTGTGATGTAATTAGCAGTCAAAAGTCTTGTTTTATATTTTTGTTTTACAGAAATTGAGACTCACGGATTATCTTAGCAGCAGAGGGCGCCAGGTTTACGGAGCTGCAGAGGGATCAGCTGAGTAAAAATGAATTACATTATGTGAATCAGACTGGGAGGGAAGAAGGGGTGTTAGGCGGTCAGCGGGAATAGAAGAGATCGGGTGTGGGTATGGAAAAATATGTAAAGTGACAAGAGGCAGTGACATTAAAAGACTGCTTGATGGAGGAGAATGAGACAACAGAAACAGAGTTGGTTCAACAGACCTTGGAGGCTGGAGATGTGAAAGGGAGAGGGGGGTGGTGGGGGGGGGAGGTGGATGATAGGTGGAGCAAGGCAAGGAGTGATAGATGGATGGATGGATTGATACACCATGCTCTATGCAGAGCGTTGGTTCTTTATTAAGCTGTTTCATTTGTTGGGTTACGATACTGGATGTGTTGCCAGTCTCATGCAGGATATTCCACTGAGGGTATAGGAATTTAGAACTTAACCAGGTCACGGAGATAGCTCACTGACTCCAGACAAAGGAGACAGTGGGATGTTGAACACTGACGAATGAAAACAGACAGGACATCCAGTTTGACGTCCATCTGTGGAACGAGGAACACAGAAATGGCTTGCCCTGCATGTAAAACACCAAAATGACAGTTCTATAGCTGGGCCTGGATTCAAACCTCAGAGTTGAGTGCACATACCTCTAGAATACCCTGGCAGGTCCGAGAAGTTAGGTAAATTGACTTTTGATGGTGTTCTTGAACCAATTCCTAACAAACACAGCACTGTGTCAACCTGCATGTCATGATGATAGTAGTTAGTGCTTTTACTGTGGATATTACATCATAGTTGTAAGTATATTGTTAATCAGAATTTCACAGTCGGCCACCTTCGCAATGGGCGGGTTGTTTTGTTGGTTATAATTTCTTAGGTGGGTACCAAAACATCGGCGGAGGCCTCCCAAAGCCCAAAGCATCACTCTTCATCTTTTTTAGGTTTACATTTTAAAGATTAAGTTGTGATGTTTCTATGTTTAAGCAGAGGAGCATTTTCAGACGTTCCATATCATAGCATCTTCTCTCCAAGGATTATTTTCAGGATTTTTATTGAACAGGGAACATTTTCCAGTTCTATGTCTTTTGTTGTAATACTTTCTGATATCCCATCAAAATCCCTCTGAAAATTATTTTATGGCTCCAGTTGTTCCAACTATTTCTGGTTTTATGTCTAGTTTATCAAGTTCTCTTCTTCTCATTCTTTTGATTTTCTCATACTTAACCACTTTACTTTCAGAATAGTTGAAAGACAGTTCATTTCAAGTTTTGCTGTGGGTACTTTTTGGAATATAGCTTATACCTAAATTGGGTTTAATATTTCCGATATACTATAAATTTAATACAGGAATAAATATTATATATATATATATATATATATATATATATATATATATATATATATATGTATATATGTATATATATATATATATATATACATTGGCGAGGCACCCATGCTATGCACAGGCGGGAGCCCAGAAGCAAACACGCAATGCGGAAATGGCGAATCCTAAACCATGAACCAATAAGTTCCACCTTCATGTGACACCTTCAGTTGAACGTCTGGCATGGACAGCGGTTGGTGCCAGACTTGGGCAAAAAACTTCCAGCAGATGATCCCAATGGCGAAACTGCACATGTTGAATGCACGAATGTCACCGACGTGGAAACCCTCACATACTTTCCTCATTCTGCTTTAAACTAAATCTCTCGATGTGTTCATTCCAAATGGCATCATTCCAATCATAAACACTATATCATGAATATAACAAAATACAAACACTCGTGAGGTAAACAAATATGGAGGCCATTCTCGCATGACGACCAATACAGGCGAATCTGCCAGCGAGAAAGGGTGGATGCAAAACACTTCATACGGATCGAAAATTAAAATCATAATTGCGTTGAGAAATTTATGAATCCACCTTGGGATGGATAAAAGTGGGGTCGTTCGGGTGGAAACTCAAAATCACAATTGCATTGTGATATTATCGCATGAGTGAATGTTTCTGCTGAACCCGTGATTGTGTTTACTTCCAGATCAGGAGCAGTTTTGTTCGGATTGAAAGTCAACATCATAATTCTATTGAGATATTTATGAAATCTCCCACCCACCTTAGGACATCCGTTGGGACCCCAAAACATTCCACAGAGGGTTTGATGGCGCTAGCCCCAAAACTGAGGGAGTAGTTCAGGGACGGACAGACAGACAGATACTCCTGCTTTGTAATATATTCACATGGATCG
>NC_140970.1:84604174-84621674 GCF_056783735.1 Eptatretus burgeri | reverse complement strand
TATATATATGTATATATATATATATATATATATATATATATATATATATATATATATATATATATATATATATATATATATATATATATATATATGTATATATATATATATATATATATATATATATATATATATATATATATATATATATATATATATATATATATATATATATGTATATGTATATATATATGTATATGTATATATATATATGTATATATATATATATATATATATATATATATATATATATATATATATATGTATATATATATATATATATGTATATATATATATATATATGTATATATATATATATATATATATATATATATATATATATATATATATATATATATATATATATATATATATATATATATATATATATATATGTATATATATATATATATATATGTATATATATATATATATATATATATATATATATATATATATATATATATATATATATGTATATATGTATATATATATATATATGTATATATATATATATATATATATGTATATATATATATATATATATATATATATATATATATATATATATATATATATATATATATATATATATATATATATATATATATATATATATATATATATATATATATATATATATATATATATATATATATATATAACTCCTCCCATGCTCTTCCAGCTGAAGAAACTGCATAACACAACCAAGAAAGGCTACCAAGTAAGCTCTTTGCTGTTTCCAACCCTTTCCAGAGATCCTCCACAGCTGTGAAGACATTCGTCGTACATGCATGAGAATCCCAATGCTACACACCCCCTCAGCTGCTGGACCAGTTTCATCGCTTATTGTCGAATCATCAGCAACAACGTAGACATAAATTTTGCAGAAAACTTCAGAAATCCCATTTGGTTTAGTGCAGCACAGACATGGTTTCCACTTATTAATTAAACATCCCTCGGGTTCTGGCTGAAGTCTGCGTGGTCAGGTACTCATATTTGCATCTGCATGCATTTGACCTTCGTCACGATAGGCCATCTTTTGGCATTGCAATATGTCGGAGGAAGCAATGTAGTTGTCTCCACAGTTAAACACACTGGTTATAATAGCACTGTCTCCAACATTATGTTCAAGAATCAATGCTGATAAGTTGTGACCTCTACCTTTTCCTTCCCTATCTCTAATTTCACCCCATCCTTATCTGACTTACTGCTTTTCAGGCTGTCGGTTTTAAACTAACATTGGCCTTTCGTCGTGTCATGTTTTTTACGCATAAAAAAGAGCTGTAATGCCTTATAAAGTTATGTTTTACGTTGTACACTACATTGAAATTTATTCAACTGATAAGTTACAATTGGTGGTGACCTTTGCATCACCGATACATGGATGTTTCGCTGACCAAATTTGAATCCTTTAGGATGTGACATCTGTTGCTTATCTGATGGCCTGAATCAAACCACATTATTCCCAGCTGCATGACATGGTGTCGGAAATGGTGATGGTTGCTGAGTAGGGAGGGAGAGATTGTCTTCAACGAGACAGTAATAATGGTGACATCACTGGCAGTGACGTCTGTTTGAGGTGTTATATGCCCAAGGCAATTTTTAAAGGTCATAATTTGAAAATGCTTTCTAATGAGAGAAGGTCTGTTCTCTTCTATTTATGTTGTTGGATGTACGCTGTGTCTCTGGATCTTTCTTATTTGAGCAATGACTTGTGAACCACAGACATTCGGATGGGTTTATGAAATGACATTGCTCCGAGTTTGAAGAATAATGTAAAAATTCAATGCCATTTCAGTTTGACTTCTCCATCGCTTTTCTCTTGTGAGGGAGACGTTTCCCATGTAGGTGAAACAATCGAAGTCTCACCTATAGAGATTTCTGTGAGCTCAGTTGCATGCAGTACAATATTATATTTTCGTCAAACTGATTATAATTTTGGCAGAAAGTGGCGACGTCGCTTTGACATTTTAGAGGACATTTGTACATTTTGTTTGTGAGGGAATCGGATTGTTGATAAAATGGTTTGGCCTCTTTCATCAAATATATTGATATTAACCTTACTTTTCATCCAGCAATGACATGAACGAACAACATGTAAATAATGCCATTGTGATTGGAATGTGGGAGGTACTGTGGGCTGGTGATATGCTCTACCTCATTATAATTGAGTTACCCATGAATCCTCTCTCGGTTACTCATTTAATGTCACCAATTATTCACCCCATATAATATGGGCTGCTAGGATAGCCTAAAGGTCCGCACACAGTACTTACTTCTCGGCCGTCTCACCTGGGTTCAAATCTGGACCCAACTATAAACTGTCATCCCAGTGTTTCATGGGCAGGGTGATTCATCAGTTTGTGTGCCATCCTTCTATTGGACGTTAAACTCGGTGTCCCGTCTGCCGGCATTATAGCTGGCGGACGTTAAAAATCCCACAGTGCCCTTCGCTACGAAGAGTAGGTGAGCTAATGCCGCCACCCTGACCAAATTCCAAATTCTTGCCTAATATACAGAAGGCATTGCATTACCGGCACAGCCATGTCGTCAGCCAATGAAAAAGCTGGTGCACATTTATTGTTCAAGTCTTTTGTGAACTGGTAGATCAGGAGCTGGTCAGGCTTGATGTTAAACTGAAGCTGATTTGGGCAGGATTTGTAATTTGGTCAAGGTGCCGGTGATACCATACTCACCTATTCTTCATGAAAGACACTGTGGGATCTTTACAATATCCATCAACCAATGCCGGCAGACAGGACACCTGGCTTAACATCCATCCGAGGGACGGAACCCTCTGTGATGCAACGCCCTGCCTGACAGTTTTTAGTCAGTTGGGGAAATCAAACCCAGACTCGACAACTGGGAGGTAAGTGCACTACTTCTTCATCTCCCTGGATTTGGACTTCACTTGTAGTGGAAACGTAGAAAAGTATACCATGTACACTAACGATGTGAAAACTGTCTCAAGTTGTGCGTGTGCATATTTTCAAGGAAAGTTGTATTTGATTGAACTAATTGTTTTTACGAACTAATTTTCACTTATACACAACTAATTTATGGATGGTAAAGACAATTGGAATTGATGACAGGACAATTAAGATGTGATGGTTTCAAAAAGCTTCATATTTGTAATACTGCAGTACCAGGCCAAAAAAGTACTACTTTCATCTGGCAATTATATTAAATCCTCAGGCAAACACACAAAGAATCTTTTGGAAAATGAATTATGAACAAGACAAGAAGTCGAACATGCACAGTACATCAAATCATGTTCTTGTGGGACGTGTAACTGCCCATCAGCGTTAACTCTTTTCTGGTAATTTAACATTTGGCCACGAGGTGGCGAAAAATTCCATCTTTTGGAGATGAGAGTTATTCGGAAGAAAAACTGCAAAAAAACGTTTGACAGTTTTGTTTTTAAAGAACATATTGGTGTGGGAAAAAAGGCTGTTTGATATACCAAAAGAGGGCCCATCTATTATGTCATCCTCTTCTTCTCTTGCCTGTGGATCCGACATCCCGAGCGAGTCGTCTCATGCTCTTCCTTCGAGTCCTTCAGGTCTGTAACCCACCACTACTTTGTGATATTTCCCATTCCTACCACTCAGCTTTTCTACACCCACTTGAGACCCTGGTCCACTTTCACCTGCATCTCTTTTCCTCATGCTGTGGTGCAACTGTGCATTTTTGTCCACCTGTTTCCCCTTCACTACGAGCCTATAATTTATGGATGTCCAAACTCCACGACAAGTTTTGGCTTAATGTAAAAAAAAAAAAAAAAAACTTTTCTTGGTGTCTCGCAAAACTGCAACTGACATGGAGAATGACCCTCTGCAATTCCATATTAAACTAGAACTGCACTCGATAGAGCGCATATACCTCTGACAGGTTAAACAGTTTACGTTTTGTATCCCACTGATAGGCCGGATCTGGATCTCGACCTGAACCAAAATCGAATCGGCTTGCTCTTGTCACCTACCCAACTCATCCACAACTTTTTGAAATGTCATGCGATATATCGTTTTTGGCCCCATCTCTCAATTATTTTCCGGATTACTTTTAAAAGTAATAAATTATTATTTTCCGGATCCAGATTCAGATCTTCAACAAAATCGAATCAATTCGTCTTTTTTCACACACCCAACCTGTCAACCAAATTTCATCCGAATCCATCCATGACTTTTTGAGATATCCTGCTTGCAGACAGATTAAACAGACAGAAAGTGGTGAAACCATACATAACCTCTGTCCACCTTCAGTGGTGGAGGTAAAAAAAACACATAAAAACTAAGATGTTTAACCTGGTGATGGCTTAGCAGTTAGGGTGGTGGCTTGGGATCCTAGGGTCCTGAGTTCAAGCCCTGTTGGCTGCTTAATTAACACCAGAGGGTTGACTCAGCCTGTCATCCTTCCAAGGTCGGTGAAATGAGTACCAGTATAGCAGTCAAAAGGCTGCACATAAAGAGAATAGTACTGCGGATAAGCTCTCATATTTTAACAAATTGTGCATTTTATGAGAAAAGCATGAAATTTCTAGCATAGTTCGGTCATACCGTAATGTTTATTTTTGGATGTGGAGGGAAGTCAGATTTGACCTCTGAGGGGACAGTGAGAGGTCAAATCCAAGATGGCCACCAGTCACCCGGGTCTAATGTTCAAACGTCCTTAATTTTGGAACCAGCCTGCGCAGAAAAACATTTACGGTGAAATTTCCAACTAAATTCGGGATGCCCATTAATTTGGTGATACCTTTGAGAATATCAGAATTCAAGGAAATGAATTTAGGTCAAGGTCAAGGTAAAAATGCCAAAGCATCTGTGATGCCAAAGAACTGCAAGGACTTCCTTCGATGCGATGATAACAAAACTGAATTGTTTGCTTTCCTGTCACGCGTAGTTGTTCATCTTCCTCTAGCATAGGGCAAGGAACTGTATGCAACAGATGGAAGTGGAGTCCTTTGATCTCCGGCTGAGTCATGCTTGGCCTGCCTTGCCCCATGTTCGCAGGGGGAGGCCGACACTCGTCTACTTCTGCATGTCGCAGATGCTGTGCAAAAGGGGTGTAAGAAGGTGACCATACATACCATTGATACTGATGTGGTAGTACTGGCTGTAGCTTCATTCAGCAAGACAGCTCCTAATGAGCTGTGGGTTGCCTTTGGTGTCGGGTCAAGCTTTCGTTACACAGCTGTTCACGAAATGGTTGCCACAATGAATCCAACACAGTGTCTGACTCTCCCAATCCTTCACGCTTTCACCGGGTGTGACACTGTATCTGCATTCGCTGGCAGAGGAAAGAAGACTGCCTGGGAAACTTGGAAGTCTTTCCCAGAGGTGAATGATGTTTTCAATGAACTCCTATGCATGCCAAGTGAGGTTAGTGAAGGATCAATGTTACTGCGAGAGCGATTTGTGGTGCTAATGTATGACCGAACCAGTGAGAGCACGGAAGTGAATCATGCCAGGAAACAGCTCTTTACACAGAAGTCTAGAACTCTAGAGAACATTCCTCCAACCCAGGCAGCACTCAAACAGCACATCAAGCACACTTGCTACCAGGCCAACTGTTGGAACCAGGCATTGGTCCTGCATCCAGAGATGCCAGAGCCATTTGACTGGGGCTGGGCAAAGGAAACAACTGGGTGGCAGCAGCTTTGGACCACTCTCCCCGAAGCATCAAAATCGTGCCATGAATTGATCCGCTGTCGCTGTGAGAAAGGATGCACTGGACGGTGCAAGTGTGCCAAAGCTGCGCTCAAGTTCACTGCACTGTGCTTCTGTTCTGGAGGCTGTTAGATTTTGATCACTACCATTACCATCATCATTGCTATTAATAAAGTATTAAATAGTCGAGCAGCATGGGACTATTCTGTTAATTTTTTTGTATTATTATCCCTATAGTTTTAACTTGGAAGCGAAGTTTCGCTATATTGCATAGGTCCAATCCATTGTCTTTACCAAAAGAATGTCCAAAAGTTTTCAATGTAATTTGACCTTGACCTTGATCGAAATGCATTTCCTTCGCTCCTGGCGATCTCAAAAGTATCACCAAACGAATGGCCATTCTGAACTTAGTTCAAAATGACACCTTAAATGTTTTTTTTTACACTGTTTAGCTCCAAAATTAAACGAGTTTGAACATGAGACCCAGTGGACTGGTGGCCATCTTGGATTTGACCTCTCACGGTCCTCAGAGGTCAAATCTGACTTCCCTCCACATCTGAAAATAAACCTTATGGTATTCACTAACTATGTCAGAAAATTCATGTTTTTCTCATAAAACGCACAATTATTGTGCTTATCTGCTGTACTAGAAGGGGTATCAACGGATTGATTAAATCTGTTATTGGTGTGGCATAGGCATGATGGGCCGCATGGCCTCCTCCTGTTCCTTAATTCCTTGTAAATCCTTGTAAATGTTTCCAAAATACATGTTAAATTTAAAAGAAAATATATGATGAAATTACAAGCTTCATCAGACTGTGCTTCCAGATTTATTTATTTATTTATTTGTATATACTGTATGTACAAGAAACACCTGCTCCCTACAGGAGCGACCGGGTAGGGAGTGGGGAAGAGGAGGGGGAAACGGATCACGTGTACGTGCACACCATGCACTCCGACAAAACGGTTGATAAGGAACGGCTGACTTGGCAAGTGAGAGCAAGCTGATTGGTAATGAAATACATCCTGCAACATCTCAAAATGTGAACTATCCTTCTGAATATGGTTTTGCATCAAATAAAGGTCATTGGGCTGTAATAATTGGCTGTAAGAGTGTCGGTGACAAAATCGCACATCACACTTGGAACCATGGCCAAGGAGAAATCACATATGAGGCTTCGAGATATGTTATAAACAATCGATATACAGTCCACATATTATAATGTGACCATGGCTCGAAAAATCGAACAGGAAATGGGATTCATCATTCCTGCGTAAAGACTTATTTAAACAGCTTTGTTAGATATAGATTGTTGCCGCTTACCTTGACCAGGTAAGTCGAGTCGGCTCCCATTCGTCTGAGGGAGACACAATAAGTATGTAATTGTAAGTATGTAAAAGTATGTAATGTAAGTATGTAAAATGTAATTGTGCGTTGGACAGAATTGACTGAAACGTTTGTGGTTATAATAATGTTTATGTCCGGAAGGTGTGCCCCATGAAAGCCATGATAATCCACTATACACCTCAATACGGAGTTCTTCTGGGGCACAAACTCCCCTTGGGGTTCGGGGGAAGTTAAATCATGACAACCTCCATCGTGTGACTGTTAGTCCCCCTGTAATGTTCAGTTGAGATTGGATAAGTAATGACCGAAAGTGTTGCAATCAGAAAAACAGTCAGACAGCCAAACACCAAATTGCGTATTTTAGTAAGATGGCTCATGGAATAGCTAGCTAGAGCAGAATGGAATGGAACAAAATGGAAAGAGGGAAACACCAACAGCAGAATATGTGAGAGTAAGATCAAGGAGAGGGTGAGGATGACACACCTTGAGGGTGAACAAACTGCAAAACAGCAAGAACAGAAAGGTGAAAGTGGGGACGAAACAGAAAAGGAACAAAATAACTGATAGCTAACAAACAAAATAAATGAGGGAGATGGGGTTAAAATCACAATAACCTGGAAAAAAGGGTGTTCTTGAGGGAAAGAAAATCATGTACAAGGAGATTTTTCTCCTCAATGTACAACCACCGACAATGACATCATGGCTGAAAAAGGCTTCTCTTTCTCACGTTTCGTACGCTACCAGGGCAGTCAAGAGTAAATAAATGTTCTTTGTTTTATTTTATTGATGTCTTCGTATGCAGCCTGTGGCTGCTTGGCTGTATCGTTCTCTGGGGTTGTGGCTGTACAATACACTGATACTCATTTCACTGACCTCAGAAGGATGGCAGGCTGAGTCAACCTGCCTGGTGTTAATTCAACAGCTGACAGGGGCTTGAACTCAAGACCCTAAGATCTTAAGCCAGACACCATCACCGTTAAGTCAACACCAGGCTTTTCTTTACTTTTTAGAAGCATTTTTGGAAGTTATGGAGGATCAGAAGTAGTGGCTATACTGTTTTGAAACCTCATGTGGAGGAGATGGGTTATCATTTGATGACCCAGCATTGAAAAAAGTTCCTGAAATCTCACATAAACTCAAAGTCTAAATGTTTATCTGCATTAACATTACTTACTATTGAGGCATCTTGTGTTTGATTCCCAATATGATTGGATCCAATTACAAATAGTCACCTTGGTGCTTTGCAGGAAGGTTTGTTGCATCATTATAGTATGCCATTCTTTCAAATATGATATTCGGTCGACTGTCAGTCTTGTCTACTTGCATTTCACTGATGGACATAAAAATCTATAAGGGGTTTTGTTGAAGAATTGCCTATTCCATAACAAGTGATACGATCTACAAGAAGGGGTAATGTACATGCCTATTTATACAATTGTTTATCCGGTGGCCTTGCAAACATGGCCACGAGAGTCAGATAACTGTATGAGCAAGTGCTAGTGATTAAGTTTCAAAAACAGTGATGCTATTTTGGTAATGACATCAAGGCACCTTCAATGCGACCATAGCAAATAGCTCTGGGAAATTATAGTTTTGGCAAGTTTTTAATGTTCTCAGTTTGACTGGTTAGAAGAGAAGCTACATATGTTAAGCACTGTGGCCAAATTACAAATTCATACCAAAATTAGCTCTAGTTGAACGTCAGGCCTGGACAGTCGGTTTCAGAAGGACTCAAGTCAAAGACTCTCCCTCGGCTGACCTCACAAGAAGGTGAGAGTATTTTGGGACATTCAAGATGTTGTTGTTGTTGTTGTTGTTGTTGTTGTTGTTGTTGTTGTTGTTGTTGTTGTTATATAGCCCCGGACAGTTTTCTCGAACAAGCATGTGGCAGAGATCCCTCCACATCTAGCACAGTGTATCCCTTTGCCTTCACAAAATCAGGGGCTTGACAAAATTAGAGAGAAGAGACAGAGGCAAAAGGGAAAGGGCCGGTCCTTGGGGAATGATTGGCACTCTGATGTGACCGCGCTATCCTGACTAATCCGGGCAGCAGGGAAGAAAGAGGAAGATTTTCCCCCCCCCCGACTTGTATTGGGGAGGTACAACCACCGTGAAGAGGCATCCCCGATAGCTGCCCCCTCAGGTGATAGAAGTAATCGTTAAATGCTTCCAATTTTTGAACTCGATTAACACTAAAAAGGATTTTTACACTGATATACCCATAAATCATATCATCATTTTGCTGTAAACTTAGTCATGGGGATTTTCAATGAATTTTATTATAAATTATCAAAAATGAATTATTTCTTTTTTTTTACCTTTCCTCTACTGATCAAACAATTGATTTTACGCTCAAAAACAAAAGTATTTGTTGTTGGGAGCCACAGACGGCTTTGTGACAATAAGCTATTGCAATAATATTCTGAGTGAGAGGAAGCGGGGTGGTGTTTTTACAACCAACTGTAGTTTCCTGTCCATAGTGACTGTTAAAAATTGCATTACAAGGTTCATCAAAACAATGTCTGGGAAACATTCAGGGGGAAAAAAAAGTTGTGGCATTCTCATGAGATATGAATAAAGATGCGTTTATGAAATGGAATACGTGTGAAGAAGGCTGTTTCTCACCTGTTTCTTTCTCCGCAGGTGTGTCTCACCTCTCCTCTTTGTCACTGATCACAGGCTACTTTGTGTTTGAATTCCCTCACTATTTTTTTCTTCCAATAATGACTTAAGGATCTTTCCTCATTGGAGGAAAAGCAGTCAACAGCTCAGTTCCCAATCTTTTGTTCTGGGTGTAGTAACGGAGTACCCTTGCACATGTTTTTGATAATTTGAGATGATGTCAGTGTTCCAAAGACAGTTTTTCATTGAACCAAAAGTGATGATTGCTAACTACTGTCTGAAAAGGTGTTTCATTGTCGAGGGCAAAATTCTGTTTCCACTGCATTAAAAAAAAAAATGAAGGTTACACATGCCTTGATTATGAAGTCACCACCACAACATTAGGACCGTCAAAGAAATAAACAGACAAAGAAGACCATTCTGATGTCCGTAAACAACTTTCCTTGAATACTTCACAATTTCCAGTTTTGAAAGCCTTGCAGAGCTGTGTAAACTTGACAGACACAAAACATATTTCACTCTGCTGGAGGATAATAATGGCTTGGCATGAGGATGGAATGACTGCTCAGTTTGACTTTGAGGTGACTGAGATATATCACAGAATGTTATGATGAGATGTGCGTTTAAGACTTTTTATTTTTCAACTTGTTGAGCATGATGGTGGCTTCCAAACAGATTGTAGAAAAGTAGAATGCCTTTATGTAAAACACCGCTCATCACAATAGCACGGCGACTGTTTTATTTCTCGTGCTATGTTGATACATATCATTTTAATATTCATAGTTTCACAGGTGGTGTGCAACTCCTAGAGTGCAATGCACACAATGCAAAAATGGAAAAGGAAGAAAACCCCAATTTGGCATTCCCATCTGGACCACTGACTTGTGATGCAGGGAACATAGGTGCAATTCCCACCTGTGTGTTTTCCCATTATCTTCAAATGTCCTTGATGTTGATTTGGAAACATTTTTGAAGAAGAAACTTTGAAGACAATTTTCCAAAAAGGGAAGTTGGCAGGAGACTATTAATTGTTTGTAGTCCTGGTTGTGCTTATTCTATGTTGTTACATCATCACATGTTCTAAGCCTGGTGTTGGCTGAACGGTTAAGGTGGCTGGCTAAAGATCTTAGGGTTGAAAATACCGTTGAATTAACACCAGGTGGGTTGACTCAGCCTGTCATCCTTCCGAGGTCATCAAAATGAGTACAAGTGTACTGGAAACAGTTGCACTGCATGAGTGGCACACCTGTGCCCCCAGAAAATGATGCAGCCAAGCAGACACAGGCTGCATACCAATAAATAAATTACATGTTCTCACCCTTAACATGAGAGTGCCCCCATAAATATAGAATGATGGGGGAGGGAGGGGGCATGGTTCGGTGTATTTTTAAAAAGATTGAAATGTCTCACTTAATGTAAAAGATTGTCGGGTGGATGTTGATCAACATCGACGCTGGACGGATGGACCAAAACTGGCTTCAAAGTAACTGCGTTCAATAGTTACTCTTCTTTACCTTACCCCAAGGTAACCCTAATGAGCTGAAACAACAGCAAATTACACATGGAAAGCAAATGGCTGAAATATGCTTTCTTACCTTTTATAGGATTTGTTTTAATATTGAAAAGCACAGGGAAGAGGGTCGATAAAACGCAATGATAAACGGAACAAACCAAGCGAGTCAAAAGACACAAAGAGGGAAATGGGAATATTCAAACTTGTATACAACGAGGAGAAACAAACTGCAAAACATAAAAAAATAACATAAAAAAAACAAAACTAGGCACCACAGATCACACTTGTACAACAACGCAATAATGCAGGCGGGAATTCCCTTTTCTCTGGATGCACAGGGTGGACCCAAGATTCAATGGTGTCTGCTTTAGAGTCCAGGAGGAAGACAAGAGCCAGTATCGATGGTGCCCAGAAGAAGTCAAATAGCCACGAGTAGGACGAGCGATAAGTAGGCCTTCAACTTCGCCACGTGGTTACCTTTGTCCTTTTTTAGACAGAGGCTTCCTGGCCCTCTAAAAACACAGGGTGATCCCAGCTTGGATCGATCCCACACCAGGCTTCTCTTCCAAGTGAGGTCTCCATCCTACGTTCCACACGAGCCTCTCTTTTCTCTTTCCTGAGCCTCTCTTGTGGACTCTCATGAATGAGCCTCTCCTGGTAGACTCTGCTGGACTTTCTGGTCTCAACTCTCTCTCTCATCGACCCCCATGCGCACCAGTCCTTTTGCTTTTTCCTGGGCGGAGTTTCCCTCCAGGGTCATGCCCACAGAGGTGGCTCCAATAAAAATTAACGGATATGTTTTCTTCCCGCTCTGCAGCTCACTGTACCACCATAGCTGGCACACACTGGCAAGAGAAATCTTAATTGGCTTATGTGCCTTTGCAATGGGAAGTCTTCACTTCGCCATGCCTACAAGAGGTTTTTACATATGCATAATTAATTAATCTCTCTATCCTATCTATAAATTACATATGCTGCCTCCTCAGCGTCACATGTAACAAACGACTTACTCTGACCCTGTTATGTGACAATCTAATCTACGTGAAACACAAGGACCATACTACACTTAGGTCACAGTCTAGCTATTATATGTATCGCTCCCCCTTCCATGTAACAATATATAATAACATGAAGTAATGGCATTAAATGAGGAACTAGAATGGGCACTCAGTAGAGCGCATACCTTCACCAACGCTACATTTTGCCCTTCCCCCCCCCCCCCAGAAACCGTTGATTTTGAGGGTATTTAATCCCATACCACATCTGCCATCTCATATGTGTTATGATGGCTTAAAAACATTAAATTTCTTGCTGTTTGACACTGATTCACGTACATTGTACAATTTCTGTATGAACTCCCTGACCTTTTTGGGTGTTGGTGTCAAGTCAATCTGATGACAACTGGTCATATTATAAGAAATCAAATATTACACATCACAGGATAGGGAATTGAATTCTAAAAATTTTGAATATACTTTCATGCAAATTGTATGAGAATTGACCGTGTTATGATAATAAAGGTCGTTGACCCCCCTGACCTTTGACCCAAACCGCAAACAAAGGTAATGACGTCATTGTGTCATATCATATATCACAAGATTGGGCATTGAATTCGCAACATGTTGGCATTGGTTGCATGCAATTTGGATAAAAATCGACCGCACTATGGCAAAATGACGATTTTGACCTTTTCATGACCTCGACCTTGACCTTTGTACTCTTAATTTTGTAATTGGTATTAGAGTGTGGGGAACAGAGCAGTCAACATTTTGGTGTTGGTGTCATGCAAATCGGATAAGAATTGACCGTGTTATGACTAAAACCGCACATTTTGCAATGTCGTGACCCCCCCTGACCTTTGACTCCCAACCGCTAATAAGGGTTATTACGTCATTGTGTCATGTCACATACCACAAGATGGGGCATTGAATTCTGAACATTTTGGCATTAGTTGCATGCAAATTGGATACGAACTGACCACGCTATTGTAAAAAGACGATTTTGACCTTTTCATGACCTTGACCTTTGACCCGATCGCTCCCAAAATCTAATCAAATGAACCTCGGATAATAACCAATCATCCCACCAAATTTGCTGCGATTCAGTTCAATACTTTTGGAGTTATGCGAATAACAAACAAACAAACAAACACACATATTCACAAATAAATAAATAAATTACTAAATACACAGCGATCAAAACATAACCTTCGCAACAAAGTTTGCGAAGGTAATGAGAGGCATTCAAAAAGGTTTTGGAATGACATATTCACAGTTGTCCAAGAGACACTTTTTAAAAAATTTTAACATACGTTGTCACATCAGAGGCCCAGATAATGCAGACACACTGTGCTGGAGGTCTAAAGACCTCTGTGAATGACCCAAACTACCTTAGAATTTGCACTGCATTCTTTTAACAAGTTACTGCATTCATTACCATTTACGATCCCCCAAGGATCGCCCAATAAATAACCCAAATTTAGCGGTTGCTTGAGCACGACGGCAGGAAAGCAGGTAAACGTTTCATTTTATTAATGGTTTTTAAAATGTGTATGGGAAGAAGGATGGACAAGATGCTATAAATAATACACTTAACAAACCAGGCAGTCAACAGACACAGATAGGGATGAAAGGAGAAAAGAAACAAGATGTTATCGAAAAATGAAATAACCCCACTAATGGTGCAGGCAATACCAGATTTCGACCACGAAGGGGAACAGAACAGACCAGGACGTGATGTGTACAGGCATGAGCTGGCCATGGCTGTAGGATGATGATGTAATGCAGGCTGGCATGGCCCAGGGCAAAGAAATGACGATGGTATAATGGTGGATAGATGGTGTCCGCATCTTCCTATCGGTCCTTCTTTGACAAGCCACAAAAGAGAGAGATAGAGATAGAGACGAGAGATGAGATGTCTTCTGTCAAACTTCCAACTTAGGTGGGTTGACTTGATGAAGCAAAGGGAGTGATGAAGCAGAGAAGCTAAAGGTCCAAGATGGGGAGTGACAAAGCAGAGAGGGGGACATGTCTTCTGCCCCACGCATATGCAGAAATGGCTTTTATCTCTTCTGAGACCATCTTTATGCATGCACCTGGTCCTGCAATTGGCCGACCGTTGCCTGTGGGCAGTGCCATCTTTTAGGCTATCCTGCCTTGTGGGGCAGCAATTCGTTGAAGTTCTCCACCCTCACTGAGGGCTCCACAGCTCACTTCTCTGTCCTAGCCACAGTTCTTCACCAAATGGCCCTGATGTCCATTTACAGTGTGAGGAGCTTTACGGTGCTTGTGTGCCCAAGTCCACCTAACCTCGCCTGGACAGGAGGCTTTACACCATATATCTGTAATGTACTGATGGAAGATGCTTAGCAGGCAGACACGATGCGGAGGAACAGTCGAGCCGGGCTGTGGTGCACAAGCACGAGCGCGAGCGTACTCTGCTCGTGGCTCTCCTTTATTGCGTATTAGCACACTCACGAGCCGGACGACTCCAGCATTACTACGACGCCTCAGGCGGCGCGCACACCTTATATCCCTTGCAGATACGATGACCACCACGACCACTCCTCCCATCATCACGCCCATCATGCATCATCATCATGCCCCTCCCTGTAGGCCCGCAGACTACACCACACTCCTCCGTCCTAAAAGTATGATTATTAAATATCACCAGCATCATAAGCATAACATAAACCTCGACATAAACAAGGCACCAAAAATGAAAACAGCGAAGTATAACAGCACACCACACGATATAATGTGTCGATGCGAGCGAGTGGAGCAGCAAAGGCCAGGTTCCAAAGACGGAGGTGCACAAAGCACCCACCAAACTTTGACCGTGTTACCGATATGAAGCAGCAAAATGAGAAGCACAGCAGCACTACGCAGCAAAAACGCCCCCAGGCGGCCCATGCTGACATGGCCCTCGCCGAGGTCTTTCGAGCCAACCTCCCCCGGCACCATCAAACGCCTTCGGCCCACTCCCCCCAGGCAGACCCGACGTAGATAAACATTCCGAGGCCGGAAGCCCGCTGTCTGGAAGCCGTGGCGCCAGCCTTGATCGACCTTGGCCGGGGGCGCTGAACAGCGCCGCTGGCTGTACGCATTTAATGCTCCAAAACAACCCACGCACCACAATCAGTTGAGACGCCAACGCCCGTCCAAACGGCCTTGAGCGAACACAGAGAGCTGCGCTCGCAACCAGAGGTGGGGGTAACGCCGACCAGGGCACCAGTCTTGGTTCCGAGTCGACCTCCGAGACCCACACGGCAGCTAGACAGGAGCAACTCCATTTAAACCACACTGCAATCATAGGCTCGTTATAAATCACTACGAACATCACTCGAAGCATTGCAAACTCACTTTTCCGTACAGCGCGGTCTTTTGATAAACCCCCAGCACATGACAAAGCAACTACCTGCGGCCTGGGGCAACTGGAGGCCAATAAACCTTCTTTATTCGCCCCCACATCACATTGATCATAATACCAACTCCATTGACTGATCTCCGCCAAATCCACTTTCACACGAGAACTGCTGGCATTTATTTCAACAACGTTAAACTGCATCACTAGAGCAAGGAAAAACACATATGCCATGAACAACAACCCATAACCCACATCACGAGTCCGTTTCTTGGTTGTCGACTCGATGTTGTGACTCGCGACTCCCTTTAACGCCACGGGCTCACCGCCACCTGTTGAAGCTGCCTGAACAACACCGACGCGCATTGCCTCACGAACACTGCCGAAGCGCGGGAATTCATCGCGAGCGAAGCGCGGGAACTCATCGCGAGAGCTGATACGGCTCTCGCCGCTCCCGAACCGCACATCACTTCCGCCGGCAGCAACGAACGGTCGCTCCCGCTGCATCGACGTGGCCCCCGCCGCCAGAGCTTCGCCCTCGGTACTCGACGAAGGCGTACTCGACGAAGGCCTCGAATAGAGCACTGGCACATCTGGAGGTACGAACCGGAGATCCAGTCCGAGGTGTGCCAGCCAGTCCCGACCCAAAAGGGGGGGCCCCTCCCCTCGTACAACGAACACCGAGAGCCAGGCGCGTCGATCTCGGTAGCGCACTGAGACGTCGGCCCTCGCAAGCGGTGCAATCGCTTCACCGGTGTACGTGTATAACGACAAGGCCGTCTTGACCAGGCGAATACCGCGAAGACCACGAGCCGCCTGCTCACCCATGACCGACACTGCAGCCCCGGTATCCACGCAAAACACAGTCGGTTGGCCATTCACTTCGACCTCAACCGTGAAAGGCGTCGTCATCTCCGAACCAACGGAAAACAGACTCAACCGTGGTTGCATCTCCTGCTCCGGCTCGCCGGCATCGTCATGCCCCGGTTGCAGGCCGATCTCCAGGTCACTGGGGTCCTGCTGCGGTGCCCCTTCGCTCCCGGTGCGACCGTGCTGCGGTGATCCTTCGCTCCCGGTGCGACCGTGCTGCGGTGCCCCTTCGCTCCCGGTGCGACCGTGCTGCGGTGCGCGCCCTCGTCCCGCACCGCTAGGCGCGCGAGCACCCTGCGGCATTTGCGCCATCGCGCGGACTCCGGGCTGCGCGACCTGCGGCACTTGTGCGGTCACCGCGTGGACCCTGGGATTAGCCGCCATGCCCCAGCTGGAGCTACTCATTACGTCCTGGCCAGCAATGGCGCGGACATCCGTGAGTGTCTGCTCGACAGATGAAGCAGTCGCGACCGCCGAGTCGAATGTGATGTCGGTCAACCGCAGGATGGCTGCTACCATCTTTGCGTCTCGCAGACCAGAAATAAAACGATCCCTGAGCCGTGCCGGACGCTCCTCTGTCGTGAATTTGCACGGCACAGCCGAATGCGATGCGCGGGCAGCACGAGTGGACTCAATTCGACACCCGATCCGTGCCTCGATCACTTCAACCTCCCCTGCCACTGATCTTGTCATCTCCGGATCAATTGGAAGCAGGTTTTGACCCGGGACGGAAGGATCGCTTCGCACACCGCCATCTATGACTGTAACGATGGGCGATGACCCTCAGCCCACACACCGTAGATGACCTCGAGTGCTCAGACCGCCGTCCGAGTGATTGCATTGCAACGCTCGCCCACGACCCACGCCGCAGACCGTGCGCGTGGCCGTGCGTGCCTGGCCCATCGCGATGACCCCCAGACCATCTGCTGTGCCCCAACCATCGAGACCTCGGACATTCTCCAGAGCTTGCGCGACGTCCCACGCCGCGTTCGAGCCGAAACGCGTGTCCTCGACAAAACGAACAGTGAGCGCGGCCGTTGCCCACTCGACGTGGCCGAAGTCGATTCCGACGAAGGCGGGCACGCGTACGTTTGCCGTGCACCGACCCTCTGCCAT
>NC_140970.1:84591674-84599174 GCF_056783735.1 Eptatretus burgeri | reverse complement strand
GAACCACTCGCTCAGGGTTACAGAGCATGAACCACTCGCTCAGAGCAACGAGGCATGAACCACTCGCTCAGGGTGACGGAGCATGAACCACTCGCTCAGGGCGACGGAGCACGAACTGTGGCCCAGCAAAAGCATCCGCAGAGAGTGAACGATTCGCTCCGAATGACGTGGCACGGCAAATGCATCCGCAGAGAGTGAACGTTTCACTCCGAATGACGTGGAGTGGAAAAAACATCCACAGAGTGTGAACGATCCACTGAGAATTACATTGTGCGGCACCGCTGTCAACAATGTGCCCTCGGCAATTCGTTTAAGCACTCATGCAAGCACTCCAATGAAATGGTTGATAAGGTTGGCCAAGCTGTCGCTGCATACCATAAAGGTTCCCTTTAACTTTAAAGCCTGTCTTCAGCATACGTTCAACAGCTAATGAAATAAAATGAATTACCAAAATAAAATGACTTTATCCACAAAATAATTGCAGCTTCATGTCTCTACACATGTAATGTGGTGCATCGGTTCGAGGTCCGTGCAAACGTTATAACTTTTACTTTAAAACGTCCGTTTTTTGTTTTTTTTCTTCCAGATTTTGCTTTGATTCTCTGTAGAGCACATGGCGAAACATCCGAAAATATAGATACATATTTGGCAGACACTATGGATAGGCAGTCCCTCTGGAGGACAGGTCGTGAGATCCAGCAGTGAATGCATTAAATCATAGAGCTCAATTAAGCTGTTTCCAACAAATATACATTGCAGAAAATTCACCATTTTGCCTGTTCGTCTGTGCACGTGTCACGTAGTACATCAGTTCGAGGTCCGCGCAAACGTTGTAACTTAAAAAAAAAAACTTCTGTTTTTAACCATATTTGCTTTGATTCCCTGTTGAGCACCTCACAAAACGTCTGAGAATATACACAGATCTGGCAGACGCTATGGATAGGCAGTCCCTCAGGGAGACAGGGCGTGAGGTCTCGTTGTGAATGCATTAAATAATATAGCTCGATGAAGCTGGTTAATTTTGTTACATTCCAAATTTTTTTTGTTCAATCAATATAATTCTCCAAACAGTAGAAAAAGATAAGTTTACGGCTTTGGAAATTTTCACATTTTCTTGTGTATGTCTGAAAGAGGGAACATAGCCTTGCTTGCTTCAATTAAATAGGTCAATCGGCTTAGTTATACGACTTGTTATTTCTTTAGATTATCAGATTTCACAACAGATTTTGACACTTATGAGTCCGGACGATATCCGATCCTCAAAACCGAAATAATATTTCAATGATATACTTTAATTAATCCGTGAGAGTAGATCATGGAAAATCTCATCATATAATGCATGAAATCGCTCCAAGCTCCTCGTTTGAAAAATGATAGTACTTACAAAAGCGATGTGTGCAATGATCCGTAGCTCTGATGAACAGGCATTCAATATGAGTGAGGAAAATGAAAAAAAAAACTTTATCTTTAAGGAATCATTGCGGCCTGTTCCAAGTCAGGGCATGGTTGAGCAGGCCAAAAAACATGGCAGCTTCAGACCCCAGCAAGGTTACCCAGGAAACACCTTAAGACCCAGAGACCGAGATGACAGAGGATCGCCTGATGAAGGATACAATTAAATATTGCCGTTAATTATCTTCAAAAGCGATATTTTAATTAACCAAAACACCTAATTTTCACTCCTGCACTTCCTTGGAATTTTCTTCTTATGCAAGCAAAGTACCAGGCTGCAAGGTTTTATGGTTTTGAAGTTATGGAGGAGACACACACAAACACTGACACACACACACACACACACACACACACACACACACACACACACACACACGCACACATTGCCTTTTATTAATATAGATACGGTGTAAGGGCTTGAGAGAAGTGGCAGGTACACCTGCCAACAGTGAGTTGCAGTAATCCATCCAAGCTTGATGTAAAGAGAGCATGAGCCCAAAGTTTCAGTCATCCTCTAATTTTGCCCAGAGCTGATTTGAGCAATAGTCTGCAGATGGAAGAAAAAAGATTTATAGATTTCGGAAATATATGGATATATCTGGAAAGTGCTGGGTCCATAGTGACGTGCAGGTTTGAAACCGTGGGAGGTGGATCAGGTGGACTACATGGTATTAGATTTTTGAGGTATTTTATAGCATACTGGCTGGGGTACCCAGCGTTGCCTGGTGTTGCTCTAATCTTGTTGGCATTTTGAAGAAATCAATTTTTTTCTATTATTTTTTTTTGTAGGGATCTAAAACACTTCCCCGCAAAGGAATGGGGTTGGGGATCATGTAATACTACCTTCAATAATCATGCTACAATGGCTTAGGCACGATAGAGCAATAAAAAAAAACAAAAAAAACCCCCAAAAATTCAACTTTTTTTTGCCTAAAACAACGTTTTCTCGCATGATGTTATACTTTGTGTACGTGGATATAC
Organism: Eptatretus burgeri; assembly: GCF_056783735.1. Lineage (NCBI taxonomy): Eukaryota > Metazoa > Chordata > Myxini > Myxiniformes > Myxinidae > Eptatretus > Eptatretus burgeri. Next base: position 84,596,741 of record NC_140970.1, on the reverse strand, counting down.
AGTGCCTATAGAAAGTCTACACCCACTTTCAAAATTTTCACCTTTTGTTGCCTTATAGCCTGGAATTAAATTGCATTAAATCAAACTTTTTCCATTTTTATTTACACATTGTAACCTACAACTTCCAAGTGAAAAACAAATTCGACAAATTTCAGAAAATTAATTAAAAGTACAAAACTAGAATATCTTGGTTGGATAAGTGCCCACTCCCCTTGCAATAGCAATTGTAAATTAGCCCACGTGTAACCATTCATCTTCAAAATCACACACCAGGTTAATTAGCCTCCACCTGTGTTACATTGTAGTAATTCTGATTATTGCAGAATAAAATCAGCTGTTCCTGTAGGTTTTGTTCTGCTGGGTAGTGCATTTCCCATCAAAGACTCAACCAAAGACTCAAAAAAACCACTCCAGAGATTCTGAAGCCATGTGGCAAAAAGTTTTGTGGTCTGGCAAAACTAAGATGTTTTTTTTTTGGCCTAAATGCAAAATGTTACATTTGGCGCAAATGCAACACAGCACATCACCCAAAGAACACCTTCGCTACTGTGAAGCATGGTGGTGGCAACATCATGTTACGGGAATAATTCTCATCAGCAGGGTCTGGGGCACTTGTCAGGATAGAACGGAAAATGGATGGGGCAAATTACAGAAAAATCCTAGATGAAAACCTATTAGCCTCTACAAGAAAGCTGAAATTGGGACTGAAAGTATCATTTCACCATGGCAATGACCCGAAGCACACAGCCAAAGCTACACTGGAGTGGCTAAGATACATAAAGATGAATGCCCTTGAGTGGCCCAGTCAAAGCTTCGACATAAATCCAATCGAAAATCTGTGGCATGACTTTAACATTGCTGTCCATAAACACTTCCAACTCAGGGTGACGTTTTCCAACACTCCCAACTCTACCAACTTTCCTGAGCTTGAACAGTTTTGTACAGAAGAATGGGCAAATATTGCCCACTCAAGGTGTACAAAGTTGGTAGAGACCTATCCCAACAGAATCATAGCTCTAATTGCTCTCAAAAGTGCTTCCACTAAGTATTATCTCAGGGGTGGGTGGGGGGAGGTGGACACAAGAAAGGGGGGGGGGGATGTTGTAAAATATAAACAAGGTGTCCATAAAGTCCTTGTGCAACTTTGAACATTGGAGTGTCGAAACAAACTGTAAATGGCATATGAAGGCATAATCCATCGAGTTTACACTCAATACAGTTCAAATTTTTGGACTTCAACATAACTGACATCTTTGGTAAAGCATAGTTCAATCCGACTTTCCAACTTATTGAAAACATTCTCCAGTTTTGGCTGAGTAATTTCATGAATTGCATTGGTGATCATAGCCATAGATTCATCCAAATAATGTGGTTTTGATGAGTAAACAACAGTTTTACATAGCTCCACAAAATGTAGTCCAATTGGGGCAGATCAGGAGAACAAGATGGCCAAGCAATTGGTCCACATGTACCGATCTACTTGTCTGAGAAAACATCATTTAAGAACTGTCGCACATTTGAAGTACAACATCAGGGTGCCGAGTCTTGCTGGTACTAGGTATGTGAAATATTTAATTATTGTAGTTCAGGAACAAAGAAATTTGACAACATTGCAAAGGTAACGTTCAGCACTGACTGTTGCTTCTTCCAAAAACAGAAAGGACCAATGATGCATGACTTCCTGAGAGAACACCAAACATTGATTTTTGGTAAGTCTCTTGTTACCAGACTTCCTGAGGTTTTTTTTTGTTCCCCAAATGTGGTAATTGTGGTGGTTGACTCCTACACTGATGTGGAAGTTGCTTCATCAGAAAATATCAACTCATCAAGAAACCCAGGGGAATCACAAGGAAATTAGACACAGGTGGAGGCCATTCACCCATAATGCCTCCACCACATCAGCAACACCACACCAATCTATCAACACAAGATAAAATAAGAAAATGCAAAATATATATTTTTCGTAATTAAGTGTCTTTTTGTGGGGGGGGAATTTTTGTATGTCCCCCCCCCTTCACCTCTTCTTGGGGAAGGGTCATGGGCTTGGGTAGAAAACACACATCAACCACACAATACCTCTTGACGAGACCCCCACCAACACTCCGCAGTCCGCACACTTGTGCACAATCACCCATCAATGCTCAAGCTACCTAAAAGTCCTGCCAACATCCCTTTACCCCTCTATCTCCAGTACTTCCAGGTAGCTATTAATTCCAGGTTATAAATTGTGGATTAAACAACAACATGAATAACAACAATAACAAAACATGATGAATTATGGTTTAATGTGTCATTTACAGTTTGTTTCTATAATGTGTACATCAAAAGTTACAAAAGTTCAAAGGTGCACAAGGGCTTTATGGACACCCTGTATGTATGTATGTGTATATATATATATATATATATATATATATATATATATATATATATATATATATATATATATATATATATATATATATGCACTGTGCACTGCACACACAAACACACATTAATTTCTGTTTAGAATTTGCGATGATATCTTCGTGTATACATCAAAGTGATAGCTCAAGGCAGTTATAAATCAGGAATAGGCTCGTAATGACAAGACATTAAATCTGAATGGTATCATCATTTGATTTCAACCATAATTCGCTCTAAATGTCTATTCATGTCAAAATACACCACAAAGTGTTCAAAGTCCACAAACAATCACCTGAATATAAAACAGTGTTTGTCTCCAAACTGAAGGATTGTGTATATTGCCAATGGTTTATCATGAGATCCCATTTCTTCAGGAGTCCAACGCCACAATATACAATTTAGAGGCCAATATTCCACAAATGAGATACCCAAGACATTGCAAGTATTTTAATCGTCATCGTCATCATCATTGTTTGTTGTTTGTGGGTCTTGTTGGTTGTTGTTATACTTTTTATAATTCACTTTCGCTATCACTATATCTCTCAATCTCTGTGTATCTCTGTATCTCTATATACTGTATCTCTCTATATCTCTATATATTTATGTTGCTATCTATATGTCCACTGTATATCACTTATATTTATAATTGTGAACTCTCCATATCTTATATCTTGATCTGTTTATCTCTATCTTTATTTCTACCCACCTGTTCATATATATGTGTATTTATGTATATATATATTTTTCATATATATACATACATATTTTTCATTTTTCATATATATACATACATGTCATTTTTCATCCGATTGACTTGGGATTTGAAGAGGAGTTGAATATTTGTCATTGAATTCAACCACCAATTATTTTTGAGGTCATATTTGTTTTACACATTTTGCAAGTATCGTGCTATGCATGACATCTTTCTTGTTACTTGGCGCAAAAATGTTTTTGCCAAGTGTGTTGGTTTGTAGTGTTTGTCTCTGTCTGTCTGTCTGTCTGTTTGTCTGTTTGTCACACGATTTTTGGCCACAGTTTTCAACCAATCGTTCTGAAATTTTTTGGGTGTGTAGGTGACCAGCTAAGAAGAGCTACACTTAACTTAGGTGAAGATCCAAATTGGGATCTGGATCTGAGAATTTTTAAGTGATTCTTCACCATTGAGAAATAGGGCCAAAAACGATAGATAGCACAATATCTCAAAAGGTTATGGACGGATTCGGATGAAACATGGTAGCTGAGCAGGTTAGGTGACAAGAACAAGCTGATTAGATTTTAATTCAGGTCAGAATCCAGATCTGGCCTATAAGTGGGACACAAAATGTAAAGTAATTAGCCTGGCAGAGGTAGTGCCCTTCTCGTGTCTGTCTTTATCTCTATCTGCCTGTTTCTACATCTATCTCTTTCTCTCAAACCCCCTCTCTCTATTCGTCTCTGCCTTATGAGATGACCATTGGACACAGCTTTGTTTGTGGACCTGCTGTTCAGGGATGTTCTTGAAATGAAGGCTCATAACCTGGATAATAAACTTTTCAGTTAATACCTGATGTTCTGGATGATCATTGAATCACGCAGTCAGTCAGGAGGCTGATAGAATTGTCAGATCTTTTCTTTCTTTCTTCTCTCTTTCTCTCTTTCTCTCGCCTTCTCTCTTGTCTTCCTCCGCTTTCTCTCTTTCTCTCTTTCTCTCACCTTCTCTCTTGCCTTCTTTCCCAAATGCAGGTTCAGTGCTGCTAAAGCATCCCACAGCAAATATAAAACACTGGTTAGTTTGCCTTTACCATTACAGTTGTAGTCAGGTCATGAATTTGTAATTTCTTCATGATGCCAACAAACTAATTTCCACCAACTAATGTCCACCAACTAATGCTCGTAATATAGGAGGCACTTGCCAGCTTAACGTCCATATGAGGGATGGCATATTTTGCTTTGTAACACCTTGCCTGTGAAGCACTAATCTGACAAATGTTAGCTTACTAGTATGTGACTGTAAAAAAACAAAAAACAATAAATATTCAAACCGCGAGCAACAAACAACAACCACACAGGCCGTTTCTTCGCTCTCACGTGCCCGTACGTGCATGGCCCAGAAGTTCGCATATTATTCGCAGTTACGATTATTCGCAATTTAGTTTTAATACCCAATTATTCAATTAGCGCCAACGTATTTTACCTTTTTCGCAATGTCGTGGCAAGGAAAAACAAAATGAGAAGAGAAGAGAGAGAAAAAAAAATACTTCCTGGTTCGGAGCATACCAGCACTCTGATGTTACCGAAATTTATGCACCATCTAATATGAAAACGATCATAACTTGGGGCATTGTGTTTATCTATAAATGCGCATAAGAAATCGAGAAATTATTAGAATACACGAAGTCATCACTATCCAGAAGCCCGTACATTGTAACCCGTAGTAGGGAACGCGGCTGAGCTTCCCTTCCCCATCGGCCACGCCCACGCAAGTTTCAATTAGGTCAGACCAGTGGTTGTCGAGAAACAGCGGTCACACACACACACACACACACACACACACACACACACACACACACACACACACACACACACACACACACACACACACACACACACACATTGCTGGAATTATAGATGGATGATTGCCATTGCTATCGAAATAGAAAAAGCCAGTGTATCCAAAAATGACAT
>NC_140970.1:84576674-84586674 GCF_056783735.1 Eptatretus burgeri | reverse complement strand
ATTAACATAAAGTGATGATGTGGTCTGTGGCACGTGGTACATGTTTACCTTGAAAGCAGTGGCAGTCCGCTCAGAAGACAAAACTATCGTTATTGATTAAAATTGGCAAATACACCTCCATTACCTGTTAGATCATTTTCTGAATGGTATCATGCACATCTTCAATTGGCAAATACACCTCCATTACCTGTCAGATCATTTTCTGAATGGTATCATGCACATATTCAACATTTTGTCGTCAACGTTTGTGACGTCCAGGGCACAAAGGTCAATACTAGCACCCCACAGGTATTGGCATAGTCAGGAATTTCTGTTGGTGGGGCATATGAAAGAGCTCAGCAGCAGAGCTCCAGAAGTTGTTCAAAATGAAAACTCGAATTTCCAAACTGAGCTGGAAAGCATTTCAGAAGACTTCAAACCTAAAGAATAAAGATTGTTCACCAAAATAAAGGCTCAGAAAACAATACATGAATAAAATGTTGGAACCTTTAATTTTCAATTAACTTTTACTCTTGTAACTTTTTCACAGGAATGAACGAGGGACTTCAGGCCAGAATGGTCGCCTTTTGGCGAATCTTGTTCACCACACATAACTTCCAGCAGCCTCATGATTACTAATATGGATTTATTTACCGTGCGGAGGTGATTAGTAATTACAAAAAATGTTAAAGCAGATGGAAGGAGTTCATAAACATTGACATGACACATTGACATGCAGCACAGAGTTTGAAATATAAAACGTAGTTCTGAAAGAGCTCCGGTTCTGGGTTTGCAGCATTGGCAGGTCTCCTTGGGGGCTCCCTGCTGATGATCTCAAAGTTAAGTTTCCGGTCGTTATCTGTCCCGTTTTAACTGTTTATTTTCTCACCTACATGTTACTGTGTGTTCCTAGTTCGGTTTTGTTTCAAAAATCGTGCTATTTTGTGCGTTTTCATCGAACTTGTCTTACTGGGTGCTTGAGGCCTATCCTTGAGGCTTGAGGCCTACCCTTTGTTCCCCTCGATGTATGATCGTGTTTCTTTGTTTTTTATCCCCATTATCTTCAATTTCGACCTTTCCCACTTTCTTAACATCCCCCATCCCAACTAATCACTCTATTTCTCATCTAAAAAAAAACAACCCCCCCCCACCCCCCCAAAAAAACGCCACCATTCTTCTTCTTCTTCATCATCTCATCTTCTTTATCTCCTCTTCTTCTTCCTCCTCTTCTTCTTCCTCGATTTTTTCTACAACACTTGCATGACCTAATCTGTTGAAAACTCTCTCAAACATTAATAATAATATTAACAAAAACTAACTCTAATAATGCTTCATCTTCCTCTCTCACACGTGTGGTACTCTTTACTGTATCAGAATGCACTACTCTTCTGCTATTTCAACAGACTGCTCTCAATTCGACCTCTCCTTCATACCTTGCCTAAAAAATCCAACTGTTACAGCATTTCTTCTCTCCATTCTCTGAATTCGCCTTTATTGCATCCCCCAAGAAATGTGTTTAATCGTATAACTGACGTAAAACTTTTTAAAACCCAGTTTACTATGAATGTTCGCTTTCCATCTTCAGTGCCAACTCACTACTCTCACCCCTCACTCTCAAAGCAACCATCCCACTCTTCTCCCTCCAAGCCTCCCTCTCACCTCTCACAAAAACTCCCCCCTCACCTTTCTCCCACCATTCATCACCCTCACTCATCCTTCCCAAAGTTGCCTCCCTCCCATCCACAAAGCTGTCTCCTTTCACTGCCCTCTCACCCCCATCTCTTCACTCCACCTCCTCAAATCCTCAACTGCTTTCTTCCCCCTCTCTTGTCCACCCTCTCCCCCAGCACCACAGAGCCTTTACTCCTCCTCATTTGGCCCCCTGCCATAGCTATTCTGCAATCCCCCACACTCTTTCAACAACACTCCTTACCCCCCCACCCCCTGCACGCAAAGCCTCCTCCCCTACTTCTTCATTAAAAGTATGGACCTCAAATATCCGCGGCCTTCGCTCAAACCTTTCAGATCTTTCCATACAGGTTGTCACTGACAAACCAGACATAATCTGCCGAACAGAAACTTTCCTCCCCCAAGTTGTGTCTAACTCCCAAGTATCTCTCCCTGGTTACTCCCTCCTCCGGTTTGACAGACCTGAGCCTCGCCCTGGTGGAGGAGTTGCTCTCTTCATCAAAGACTCTATTCCTCACTCTCCATGCACTGCCCTCACTCCCCCACACCCCCAGGAATACCTCTGGCTACGGCTTCCCTCAACTCCAACCTCATGTTTATATGGGTACTGTACCGTCCACCTAACAGTGATGACTCCATCTACACCTCACTATCCCAAAACATGGACCAACATATCTTCTCATCCAAACTCTCTCTTCCTCATATGTGGTGACTTCAATTGTATCATGCCAGTTGGCTAGGTGTGGGTACATCTCTCACCTGTCATGGCACCTCAGCAAAAGCTTTCTGCGACTCATTGAGACTGACTCAATCGGTCAACTTCCCAACCCGGATCTCACCCAATGGTACTCCATCTCTTCTGGATCTGATTTTGACAAATTTCCCTGACAATATATGTTGCTCTTCCTCCGCTACAATCGGTTCTTCTGACCACGTCCTTGTCAAAGTGGACATCTCTCTGGCTATTATCAGAGAACCACCTCACCACCGTCGAGTCTGGCATTTCACTCGAGCCGACTGGCAAGGTCTCCAAGCAGCCCTCAAACTTATAGACTGGTCTCCTGTCTCTACTTTCTCCAACATCAACTCATCCTGGGAATTCTTTCAAAGAAACTTACTCTCCCTCATGCACAGATTATCCCCTCTCGTCTTCAGTTGTCCTACCCTTCATCCCGCCCTTGGTTCACTGAAGCTTGTGGTGAGGAAGTTGTCCTGAAACAACTTGCCTTTGCCTCATGGAAAGCAAACCCAACTGAGGGAAATCTCAGTTCCTTCCATAAAGCTCAGAACAAGTGTGTATGTACCCTCAGGAGAGCCAGAAAACAACATCTTTCTCATCTCAAGTCTGAACTCTCAAACCTCTCTCCCTCCTCAAACTCCTAGTGGTGTCTAATCAAATCTGTTTCTGGTGTATGTTCCCCCTCCATCCCCTCCCTTACCTCAAATGGCAGCACTGCTGATACCGCACAGGAAAAGCTCAATGCCTAAACTTGGTGTTTGCAGCTAAATCTTATGTCCAAAACCCATCACTTTCTCTCCGCACCCTCCCCATTCGCACCCAACTGTCCCTGGACTCTGTGTCCTTTTCTGCTGACAAGGTGGAGAGCTTGCTGTCAAACCTCGACTCAGATTCTGCAACCGGTCCAGACTGCATCAGCCCACGTGTCCTCAAAGCCTGCTCTTCTGCAATGGCTCACCCTCTCTCTGTTCTATTCACCCTCTCATTTGCTCAAGGCCATCTTCCATCTGCTTGGAAATCAGCGAACATCACTGCCCTGCACAAAAAAAGGTGCAAAAACATATCCCTGCAACTACAGACCAATCAGCCTTCTCTCAATCATCAGCAAGGTTATGGAATCCATCATCGCTTCAGACATCAAATCCTCCCTCTTCTCCAATGGCTTGATGTCTGATCATCAATTTCGTTTCAGACCAGGTCACTCTACCCTGGATATGCTGCTTCTGCTCTCCCAACAATTGATGGAGGTCATCAATGCCAGACAGCAAATCAGAGCCGTATCCCTGGATATATCACGTGCTTTTGACACAGTCTGGCACCCTGCCCTCCTCACCAAACTCTCTTCCTTTGGTATCCAAGGCCATCTCCACTCATGGCTCGCAGACTTCCTCTCCTGTCGCAGTGAACGTGTGGCCCTAAATGGAGTTCTTTCATCCCCCCCTTCCTGTCCAGGCTGGAGTTCCTCAAGGTAGCATTCTGGGCCCTGTTCTTTTTCTGGTTTTCATCAATGATCTCTCCAACTCTCTGGAAAATCCTCTACATCTCTTTGCTGATGACTCCTCCCTCTGCCGTACCATCGGTCATCCCTCAGACTGGCAAGCAGCAGCTTCTTTGCTCACTGCTGATCTGGATAAAATCACAAACTGGTCCAACACGTGGAACATGTCTTTCAATCCGGACAAATCTCACACTTTCACTATGTCTCTTTGAAAGGACCATTTAGAACCCCCCCTCCCCCTCATCCACTTTCTCAACAATCCTCTGGAAGAAGTCCTTTCTTTCAAGCTTCTGGGTCTCACTATCTGCCATGACCTTTCCTGGGAAAGCCACATTTCAAACCTCGCCTCCAGAGCCAGTCACCGACTGGGAATCCTCCGTCGTGCAAGGTCCTTCCTCGGCCCACCTGAGCTCCTGACCACTTACAAAGCTTTTGTCCGCAGCCTGATGGAGTACTGCTCTCCCCTCTGGGCTGGTGCTCCTGCCTGCCACCTTTCTCGGCTTCACGCTGAAGAAACCAAGGCATTTCGGATCATTGGCATCTCCCACAATGAGGCTGAGTCTTTGGGCCTCTTACTCAATCACCGCAGGTTGGTCGGTGGTTTTTCTGTGTTCTACCGTCTCCTCTCCACCCTCGCCCCCCTACTCTCTCTCTCTCTCTCTCTCTCTCTCTGATTTGTCCCCACCACATTTCCGCAGGGCGCTCAAGGTCCGCCAACAAACCCCTTCTGGTAAAACTACCAAAATCACGAATCACTGCTCACCTTCACTCTTTCATTCCTCTTTTTTCCTGCCTTTGGAATAAACTCTCTCACTCTATTCATTCCCATTCTTCCCTCCAGGCCTTCAAAACAGCTGTTCACCACCACCTCTTATCATCCCCCATCCAAATCCTCGATCTTTTCTACCCCCGATAATCCACCCAAGCCCACCTCCTTCAAATTCCCTGCTTTGCTTCCTGAAAGTCCTTGTAATGTCCATCTTCTCTTCCCCATGTTCCCCGTCCCATCCCTCTCCCTTCCACCGATCTCCAAATGTCTCTGTTCCCCACTATTTTGTCCTTCCCACTCCCTCCCCTCCTGTCTCATGCCCCCCCTTGATGTGCGTTGTGTGTTAGTACTCATACGAGCCTCGACAAGGTATACAAAAAAGAAAAGAAGCTCTCACGAGTCAGTTATATTGTAATTTATAATCAAACAAATGGAGCATGAAAACGTTTTTTTTTTTTGGGGGGGGTGTCATTTGGCACCCCATCGCATTTCGCGCTCAGGGTGGTGGTCCTGGCTGCACCTTTTCCCCATCGCTACACTTATGCCGGTAATGCATGCGTTTGTAAAGGATAAGATGCCCTGATTACCTCCAAAAAATTGCATGAGAACACCCCAACTCACTATTAAGGAATAAGATTAACTTACTACAGACAAGTCTCTTGTCCTTCATAAGGAAATTTCAGACATGGACATTGATTTCCTCTGTCTAACTGAATTGTGGCTATCACCTGGTGATACAACAATGGCTGTTGTCACAACTTTGCATTGTTATAATTGCCATTGCCCAAGAGAATATGGTGGAGGTGGAGGTTTGACATGGCCATCCAAGTCGACTATTTCAGCCAGCATTGACTCCATGAATTCACACTCTTCTTCTTCTTCTTCTTCTTCTTTCGGCTGCTCCCGAGAGGGGTCGCCACAGCGGATCATCCATATGATCCGCATAGTGATTTGGCACATGTTTTACGCCGGATGCCCTTCCTGACGCAACCCTGGTCGCCTCTTACGACACAGGGATATGGTACACCTATTTTAACCGGGGTATACACCGGCCCAGTATACTGGTACTCATTTCGCCGACCTCGGAAGGATGACAGGCTGAATCAACCCCCTGGTGTATTAATTCAGTGGCCCCACGGGACTTGAACTCAGGACCTTTTGGATCCCAAGCCGCTGCCCTAACCACTGCGCCAATGCCAGGCTTCCATGAATTCACACTCACCTTTCAAATACTTTTTCACATCTGTCAGCTCGCCTATCAAATAACAATCATTTGCAGAGCCCCTAAACAACGTGCTTTGTTTCATGATGATGATTCAGATTTCCTGTCAATTTTTCATATATAATCCGAAAAATTGTTTGTAGGCATTTTTAATTTCCATAATGATGACTTTTATGATCCTCTTTCACAATTTTTCTTTTTCAATTTATGGACGTTTTTCAATCTGCAGCAACACATTCTCTCTGTCCCACAAATGCTCATCATCATACTCTGGATCTAGTTATAACCCGCAATTTGATTCTGTGACTGGCATCAGTTTTATAATATTCCCACTTTTCTGACCACTCATTGATTACTTTCATCTTTCTTTTGCTGAAATCTTCACATCCATTGAAACCAATGATGCAATATCATAACAACGATGTTAACATTCATCGTTAGGACAAATTATCCGATTCAATTCCACTATCTCACCTCCCTGGTGATCGTGAACAAATGGTCCCAATCTCAATTTTGATTCGAACCAGACACTTTCAAACAGCGTTGATCCATTTGCTCAACTTGCTACTCAATTCCCTAAAACTGGCAAGTGCTCTCAATTGAATACTACTGATGTCCATTCTCTCAACATAAGTTGAAAATTACAAAGACAATGCAATAAACTTGTCACTTGCAAACTATCTTACTTTCAGAATAGTCATGATCAATTACAACAAATAGCAGAGCACCCGCCCTACAGGCGATCTTGTTCCAGGCATGCAACATGTTCCTCTGACACATACCTTACTTGGGTGGTGTATAGTGTGATTGAAAACAACTCATTTTCCACACGATCGATCAATCAGCACACAAAAGAGAATGTTTAATTCATATATGCAGAGGAAGAACATTCATTGATTCACTGAAACATTCAAATTAACTTCATGAACTGGAAGTTCGAAGCTATCCATCTGATACACAATTTGACATCCCAAAAAATGGGAGGATGGGACATTTGGCAATTCAACTACGGGATGAGCTGATAGACACTCAGCGAAATAACTCAGAACTGCAATGCGTGGTCACTTTGCGTTGGAGGGCTGGAATAACACGCTCATGGCAAAAGTTTTCAGTGTTATCAACCAGTTCAGCCTGTTTCTATTCAGCGAGCAAGACCCTTTATCATTGTAAGATATTCATTTATCAATATCTAGGTCAAAATACTTGGGAAAAGGGAAACATTACTGACAACCAATTTGACTACAGTGCAATAATTGAATTTATAAAGTAGCAGCAACAATTCAACAAGTGAATATAATTTAAAATACATTAATATAATTATTTTTCTTCCTTCTCTGCCCCCCCCCACCCTTTTTATCCTATTAGGAAAATTTTGAATAATTATTTTACACTTGATCACCATACCCCATTCCTAAAGGAGAAAAGATATCCCTTACACAAGTTCACCAACAATAATGGCAGCGAGCGCTCAGAGGAGAAGAATGCTGGACGACAGTCATGACATAGTGTCCCAGCCAGGTTAGTGAGTATGTTTCCATTTAATATGTGGCCTGTTCATCAGCAGGTGTCACGAATAGAAAAGACGCGCAACCCGAGGCCAGAAGATAAGCGGACCAGGGTGTAGAGAGAGCAGCACCCAACGGGAAACAGTCTAGGCACTCCTTGAGCTGCAGAGAAGGTAGATATTGGCTTTTTTGGCCAGAAGGTAGCAGGTACGAGCTTTGGCCCGACACTACATTGCAGATAACACTTGGTTGAAGGAGACAAAGAGAACTCGAGATGTGACCCAGAGATCCAGCCCCAACAGAGTTTGGGGCCTCATAGCAGCAGTTCGTTCAATCAGGTTTGATTTACCAAATCTAGCTATGCATGTTGGAGGCAGCCACGATGACTCCACGAGCCCTACCCTCACCATTGAACACTCGTTGCAGATGACTCACCGTGTGGACCTTCAGGGCCTTCGTTGTGCATTCTGGGACCACGGCAAGTTCACGATGTATTTGCAGAGTAGCAATTTTCAAGTGTGGTCAGGGTTGTTCTGACAGGCAGGCACCATGCAAAGGCGATGTTAAGTTTTTGCCTTTCCGGGGTTTGGCTTGTCCAACCTTCTCTTAAGTGGGTTTTTTTCTTCTTTTTTTTTCTTCGTTTAACATGCTCATCTTATTTCCTCAGGAAGGGGGTCGTGTCAGGATCACGTGTTAAATGCCCATTCACCCAAATCTGGGTTCTCCCCATTGTCCAATCTTTCGGTGGAAGTTCTTGCAAAGCTTCATTAGACAAAACCATATGCTGCATCGTTCAACTGCTCTCAACACTCTGAAACAAACAAAATCGAGGTTAAACACTGATTATTAATTCAATTAATCAGTAAAACGTAGTGGGCTCATGTATTTCAATGAGACTGACAAAGGTCCTTATGGAAGCATCTAACGTACATTTCATGTTATATCAAAATTTTCCTTTCCTTTCCTTTTTTTTTACTTAAATGACATGCTAAAATCTAAATAAATATCAGTTGTATGTATACTCAAAAACAATCATCTCATTTGCTATTTACATGTGGAAAGGGCAGCAGTATTTATCAGGGTTCCAATTCGCACGATTCCAGAAAGGCCTTTTCAGTTTGGACCATTAAAGAGGGGGTAATTTCCTCTCAAAGCATGAGGCAATCAGTGAAGGTGCCTTTCATGAGGGCAATGTTGTAGTAGCACAATTGAAAAGTACTATGATAACAAATAACATGTCCACCATCCTCCAAAGATCCCTTTGAATCAAGAAAAGTATTCCATCATCTGTATAATAATTATGATAGTTAGCTTCTTCTTCTTTAATTTTCAATGAGTTCTAATTTGTCTGAGCTATAAATACAACATTTAAACCCAATAAGAGGACAGTATCCCCCTGCGGAGCAAGTGCTAAATCCAAAGTGATTCGATTTTGCAGTTTATTTAGTTATTTATTTATTTTCAGCTAACTTAGCACTTCCATGCTGAGGAAAGATGGTCAAGTCAGTGTTAGAAATACCTCAACTTAATTTATCACTTAATCAAAATCATGCACCTGTCCAATTAATCAGAAAACAAATATAATAGGGATTATTTTAATCCTGCTTGTGGTGTAATTGCACGATTTTCAATAATATAATTCTTACACTCTGACCTACTTAACATTCATTTCAGTAATGCCTTTTGTACTAGGCATGATTCTGGTTGATCTTTTTTTTCCGCAAAATATCAAAGCATTTTACTTAAATTACAGTTCGGCCAATACCAGCTAAAAATCAGTGAGCTTTTCAATTACAATACATGGTACAATTCCTAATTCTGTGAATTGATTTCATAATTGCTGGTTGGTCCAGCCATTCTTTCCAGCCATTCTGCATTATGGTTAATATAAATACCATGTTGATTTACCTTACATATTGATTTTCCCATTACAGTTAGCTTACGATTCCTAATATATAATATTGTCCAATCTGTTGATCAATTTAATAACATAGACCCTTCTTCAATAATATGTAAGTACCTCAACTTTATATATTATCACGATTCAATTCTCAGTAATTTTTGTCTTCCCTTAATTAATAGATCAACCCATGTCACGATGTCCATAGCTACAGTGATTGATAATAATATATCAATCAATCAACACAAGTTATCAATAACTAATGGCGTGCCTGACTTTGATATAACCAATCACACTGGTTTTAAATTATTCTGCTGTTCCAAAAGTGCAGACTCTATGAGATTTATGTGATAAAGGTTTCTCAATTTGTAATTCCAAAACAAAACTTGAGATTAAACTGAACGCCGGATGACTGATGGGCTGCCAAAATCTATCAAGCACAAAACGAGATTGTATAAAAATTATTTTGTAAACCTTCAACTGTTAACGAATCTAAATTCAAACAATTTCAAAACAAACAATCTGTTGACGAGACAAAACAAAATCATCACAAAGAGAACCCCTCCCAGTACAACTCAATACCAAAGGAATCTCGTTTATAATCAACCCATTAATTATAACTAAAAGGAACATGATGGGTTGAATATCATTATGAATTATAATTGAGAAAAAGACACAATGAACACAAAAATCTTGTGC
>NC_140970.1:84564174-84571674 GCF_056783735.1 Eptatretus burgeri | reverse complement strand
GCAATTTCAAGAAGCGCCACGGCATCACGTTCAAGACAGTGCAGGGCGAAGCTGGAGCGGTGGATTCGCAATCCCTTCTTGAGTGGCAACAACAGGTTCTCCGGCCCTTACTCGGGCAGTTCTCCGCAGACGACGTCTTCTCAACCTGACGCAGACTAGGACTCTTCTAGCAGCTGGCTCGAACAAGACCATGGCTTTCAGGGAGAGCGGTGTACTGGAGGAAAGAAAAGCAAGCAAAGGATCACTCTTCTGGTTGGGGCAAACATGAGCGGCAGCGGAAAGTTCCCTCTTCTGGTGATTGGCAATTCCAAGAAACCCCGTGCCTTCAAGAACAAAGCAGAGATCCCCGGTCAAGTACAAGGCGAACTCGAAGGCGTGATGACGGCGGAGCTTTTCGAGGAGATGTTGCGTGCGTGGGACGGACGACTCGGCCAGCAGGGACGCAGAGTGCTGGTCTGTCTCGAGTAACTTCTCTGGCCACCTCCCGAGCTCGAGCTGAACAACATCCAACTGGTCTTCTTCCCACCCAACCCGACAGCCAATTCACAACCAATGGATCAGGGAATCATAGAAAAGCCTCTGCCGCCACTACTACAGAAGCTCCTGCTATGCGCCGCTGGCTTGAGGCCATAGACGAGGGAAAGGAGTTCAAGTTCACATTGCTCGACGCGCCACACACGTCGCCCGGCGTGCTTGGGAGCAGGTCGGCAAGTCGACGATCAGGAACTGTTTCGCGAGGCGTCAAGTTCATCGAAGAGGAGATCCAAACTGAGCCACAGGATGCGGAGCTGCCCGACATCTGGGAAGCTCTGCCTGCTGAGGAAAAGATGCACGAGAACGAGAGGAGATCGAGCTGTCTGACTTTCTCGAAGACGACGACGCCTATCGACGCTGGCGGGTATTTCACACTGGAGGAGATTGCGGAGGAGATTCTTGTGCAGTGAGGAGCCGGTGGAAAGCGAAGATGACGAGGTAACTGTCGAGGAGGAAAATCGTTCTCGTTCGAGGAAGCCCAGCGCGCTTGCAGCACCGTCCGGAAGTTTATGCAGCAGAGAAGGCGGAAGCCCGGTGTGATGCAAGTATGCGATCGGCTAGACAAAGAGATGCACGAGATCCGCCGAAAGAAGATGCGCCAGCCGATGATTCTTGAAAGCTTTGCGTGTCGTGGAATTTCGCCAGAAGTGCCATGTTAGTGTGTGAACTCTGTTACTGTGTGTATGTTCTCCTGCTCGCTTAGCTTATTATAACAGTCAGGCTTTTACTTGCTGGAATAAATTTTGTCTAAAGATTAACTACAGATGGGTAACTTGAGAAAAATACCGTTCGCTTACAAAATCTCAAGCATTATAGCTACCTCGCTATCATGCCACTTTTGCTCGGGTCCCGAATGGGTGGCATAGTAACGAGCTTTGACTGTATATATATATATATATATATATATATATATATATATATATATATATATATATATATATATATATATATATATACAAATATATATATATATAGCATATATATATATATATTTGTATATATATATATATATATATATATATATATATATATATATATATATATATATTTTGTATTTTATATATATATATATATATATATTTATATATATATATTTTATATATATATAAAATATATATAAATATATATATTTGTAAATATATATACTCGGTCCGGCCAGGTGGCATATATATTGTATATATATATATATAAAATTTTATATATTTGTATATATATATATATATATATATATATATATATATATATATATATATATATATTTATATATATATATATATATATATATATAATATATATATATATATATATATATATATATATATATATATATTTGTATATATATATATATATATATATATATATATATATATATATATATATATATATATATATATATATATATATATATTTGTATATATATATTTGTAAAATATATATAAATATATATATTTATATATATATATATTATATATATATATATATATATATATATATATATATATATATAGAATTTGTATATATATTTATATATATATATATTTGTATATATATATTAATATATATATATGTATGTATATATATATATATATATATATATATATTTGTATATATATATATATATATATATATATATATATATATATATATATATATATATATATATATATTTGTATATATATATATATATATATATATATATATATATATATATATATATATATATTTGTATATATATATATATATATATATATATATATATATATATATATATATATATATTTGTATATATATATATATATATATATATATATATATATATATATATATATATATATATATATATATATATATATATATATATATATATATATATATATATATATATATATATATATATATATATATATATATATATATATATATATATATATATATATATATATATATATATATATATATATATATATATATTTGTATATATATATATATATATATATATATATATATATATATATATATATATATATATATATATATATATATATATATATATATATATATTATATATATTCTGTATATATATATATATATATATATATTCTATATATATATATATATATATATATATATATTCTGTATATATATATATATATATATATATATATATATATATATATATATATATATATATATATATATATATATATATATATATATATATATATATATATATATATATATATATATATATATATATATATATATATATATATATATATATATATATTTGTATATATATATATATATATATATATATATATATATATATATATATATATATACAAATATATATATATATATATATATATATATATATATATATATATATATATATATATATATATTCGCCATTGTGTGTGTGTGTGTGTCTCTCTCTTTCTCTCTGACTTTCTTTGTTCCGTATGCTTGGCCACATAAGTTACATACTCAGGGTACAAATACATCTTTGTGTGGGGGTAACGTAGGCTATGTGGCCACGGATTCCCATGGGAGTTTTGGGGGGAAGTGGGAGTATAAATTCTCGATGTAAATGAGTACCGTGTAGCGCAGCCTGGTTGTGGTTGCAGAGGGTACTCAATTTCCTTTTTTACCTGGGCAATACTAAGGCGGAAGCACCCTTTGCATCGGTAAATTTAGCCTCCTTCCCTTCCCTGCCACCACCCCCAAAAAATACGGATGGGCCTGTCAAAGCCTGTCATCCTGTTTGAGACATTTTTAGTGGGAAGGGACATCAGAACGAATGGGGGGAGGGGGGGCAAAGTGGGGGGAGCAGGATGGATGAGGGCTTAATCAAATAAAGACCAATTACTGCACCATAATCCCAATAAGGAAACCAGACGTAACTAGAGGGGGAACACTCGGGAGAGTGCAAAACCTCCGCCGCCAATACTGCTGGGTCACTCAAGTGAACCATATATATTATTCATTAAATATGATGTCAACAGTGCTGACAGTTATATTTCTTTTCTCCATTTTTTTTTTGGGGGGGGGGGGTTGGAAATCACTTAAAACATGTAGAAATGCAAAAAAAAGAAATCGAAATTTTGTTGAAAAAAAAGTTGCAAAAATTTTTTTTTTCTCCAACAATTTTTTCTGGCGGTGGGGGGAGGTTGGAAATCACTTAAAATATGTAGAAAGGCAAAAACAATTTTTTTTCTCTAACAATTTTTTTTTTGGGGGGGTTGGAAATCACTTAAAACATGTAGAAATGAAAAAAAAATTTCTCTAACAATTTTTTTTTTTGGGGGGGGGGTCCAAGTCCAAAATTTAATGGCATGATCCTTGGACCATACCTAACCCCCCCACCCCCCACCAAGTTTCGTCGAAATCCGTCGAGGAGTTTTTCCGTAATACTGTTCACAAACAAACAAACAAACAAACAGAAAGGGGTGAAAACAGTAACCTCCATCCATCTTTGAAGATGGCGGAGGTTAATGACTGACACACACACACACACACACACACACACACACACACACACACACACACACACACACACACACACACACACACACACACACACACACACACTATGTGCTGGTAAGTACTTACAAAAGCTATTTTATTTGACCTTTTAATTTCAGCAATTTACTGATTTCCCACCTGCCTGGACCATCAGCTGTTTAGCACTCGATGCATGGGTGAATTTGTCTTCCTTTGCTTCTCCTCACTCAAAACTTTTGGCAAACAGGACGACTAATTGGTCTGTCAGTGATGCAACTGGTAGGCTCTGCTCGTCTTTGTTAATCCAAAGAGAGTTAAATTCCTTTTTCGCCGACTCCATCACTATCATTGACCAATAAATTTGCCATGGCCTTTCAGCATAACATATCTTGTATTTGTAGTGCACTTCGCAAACATATGCTCGATGGATCGTATGTTTTCTCCTGTGTTCCTTCTAATACCTCCTGCTTGGATCACTTCTTACCTGCTTGTCAAAATGCAGTCCAGGCACTCATGGATAACTCAAAGAAAGCAGCATCTT
The DNA here is from genome assembly GCF_056783735.1 of Eptatretus burgeri. Taxonomy (NCBI): domain Eukaryota; kingdom Metazoa; phylum Chordata; class Myxini; order Myxiniformes; family Myxinidae; genus Eptatretus; species Eptatretus burgeri. The sequence continues at coordinate 84,567,095 of NC_140970.1, read as the reverse complement.
TATTTGAACACCAGTTCCATCATCTTTGGTTGTTTCCTTACTTTCAGTTTACTCTCAACTCACAAGACAATAAAACAATAGCTTCATTCATTATATTTCACAGACTCTGGTTCAACGGTTAGAGTGGTCCGCTGTGAATCTGAGAGGTCTGCAGTTTGAACCCCGACCGAGTCATCTCAAAGACTTTAAAAATGGCACGTGCTGCTTCCTTGTTTGATTCTCAGTGTTTAAAATGGATGGAGCATCGCCAAACAACAATAGGTTGGCAAACATTGCACAGTCTTAATTGATACAGGATTGCGGGAAACAATGGCCTTCTCCTGTGTTGATGTTCCTTGTAAGGGAACACATATTATTATCTATAATTTCATCCTCATTTAAACAAGCCATAGCAATTCCCCATCCTGACAAATGCTTCGCTGGATATAAACGATACCAAAATGTACAGACCGGTTTCTCCTTTACCTTTGATTTCAAAAACTCTGGAATGTGTAATTGCCAATCGGGTTTTAGAGTAACTGCACCAGCCTTTTTTTTTTTTTCCAATCCTTCATGTCTACTTTCAAATAATTCCATAACGTTGATTCAGCCCTTAAGAATGTCACAAACGATATCTTGCTCAAAACGGACAAGGGATCAGCTGCAATGATAATACTTCTGGCCTATCAGCTGCTTTTGACACACTTGACCATCTTCAACACTATTTTGGTATCTCTGCATCAGCTCTTCAATGGTTTCAATCTTATTTTACGGATCACATCGACTGCACACATTGCTGCCTATTTATCAGACCCAACTCATCTATCTGTCAGTGTTCCTCAAGGATATATTATTGATCCAATTTTGTTTTATTTTTACCTGAATCGACTTGGTACAATTTTCTGGAATTTCATTCTTGGCTTTCATTATTGTTATGCTGATTATACCCAAGTCTACATGTCTACATGTTCATTCAAAATGTTGATGTACCTTTCTGCAACAATGACTTCCTGTCTCTAATGAAATTCAAATTCACATCCGGTTCCAGTTTTGGAGCGACGAGAGGTCTCCTTCTGGGCTCCCTGCTGACGTTCTCGAAGTTAAGTTTCCGGTCGTTATTTGTCCCGTTTTAACTGTTTAATTTTCTCACCTACATGTTACTGTGTGTTCCTAGTTCGGTTTTGTTTCAAAAATCGTGCTATTTTGTGAGTATTTTTGTGAGAGACAAGTATTTTGTCGACAACTATTTTGTGAGACAAGTATTTTGTCGAACTTGTCTTACTGGGTGCTTGAGGCCTATCCTTGAGGCTTGAGGCCTACCCTTTGTTCCCCTCGGTGTATGATCGTTATTTTTTTTTTCTCCCCATTACCTTCAATTTCTATCCTCCCCATTACCTTCAATTTTCATCCTCCCCACTTTCCAAACATCCCCCATTCTCCCAACTAACATGTATTAAGTGTTATCGTTTATTAATTGACTCTTCATGTTGGGCCATGTGTTTCATGTCTCATTTAAGTTTAATGCACGCTTATCTGGTTCCTGCCATCTTTCCTGTGTTGACCGAATTGGTTACTTAAAAACTCCTGGAGTGATATACATAAACTAGAGCATCCCCTTTGGCTAGTCATGCTTGTCTCAAGGGTCAGATGATGCACTGATGACGTTCTGTGTAAATTTATCCTTAAGCCGGCTATCCACAATGTATTCATTTGTGACATATGCAGTTACCACCTTGCTTGCGGTTTTGGCTGGGGGACATATATGCGACAATATATTTTAGTGACCTTATCACCTCCTGTGGATTGGTGAAAAATTACTCAATTAAAAGTAAAGTACTTTACTGTATGTAGAGTGGCATGGACTTGGCCAAGTATTTACAGATGACAGATAGGTTGACAACTCCAGTCCAATGAATGGTCCACTTGTGCATCTCATGAATATTAATGATAAACCACATGATACCAATTAGATGGGAATACTGTTTAGAAGGGAATATAAATTCGAGATAGCAATTAGACACTGGAATACTAATTAAAGATACTGATTATACTCGTGAAATGGAGATACTGAAGAGACAGGGGGATACCAATTAGATGGGAATAACATTTAAATGAGATTGATTAGACACTGTAATGCTGATTGTAGATGCTGATTAGATGGGAATACCCTTTAGAAATATAATTTAGACGCCAGAATGTCGATTAAAGATACTGATTCGACGCTGGAATATGGATAATAATACGAATATTAATAATCATAATAATAATTTTACTTGTATTTATATAATGCCTTTTGTCTCTGGATGGATACAACATGCTGATTAGTCAAGAAGACTAATTATCGACACTGATGTGATGGGAAGATGGATTAGACATGGGAATACCAATTATAAATACTGATTAGATGTGGGAATACTGATTCGAGATACAGATTAGACATGGCACAAATAGCTGTAAAGAATAGTTACATTTTCTTTTTAATGCACCACAATATTTTTTTGCCATTTCTGCTTTATTAGGCAGATGTTTTTTTGTTTTTGCATTCGGTGAGTTTGCCAATGCCAGTGGAATCCTTGCATTTTATAATTTTAATCATGAGAGGTCAATGATTAAATGTGGTAATTTTATCATTGTAGTTATTGATCTTTCCAATCCTGCATTGGCAGAAAGCATATTGGTGGAGTTTGTATTACCATATAGGTTGTCAAATCGAGCTCAACTCCTGGGCGACTATAAACTGTCACTCTGGTACTTCACAGGTCGGGTGTTGCATCAATAGAGATGGAGTCTGTTGGCTGTGACATTAAGCTAATGAGACCATCTTCCACCATTGGTTGATGGTGGGTGTTAGAGGTCCCACAATGGTGTATTTTTCACAAAGAGTGGACAATAGGCAACAACACCCACCTTATCCAAATTCAAAACTCCTGCCTTAATGTCAC
>NC_140970.1:84526674-84559174 GCF_056783735.1 Eptatretus burgeri | reverse complement strand
TTTTCTTTTCATTTGTGTGTGTGTGTCTGAGTATGTTGGGCCCGTTTTTTTAAGTCGAACTGCATAAGTGTTTTTTTGCCCATTTTAAATACTTGCATTGAATATTTGCTTTAAGTCTCGCTTCTCTTGCCTTTTATTTACTGTAAATAAATTATTAGATATGTTCCCAGCTCGTTTCTGTCCTTTGTTTATTTGGTCCAGCATGGTCCGGGTCTGAGTTCAGACAGGGTTTTATCCCTGGTAATCGGTACATCATAGCCGGAAGGTCCTGGACAGGCCCGCTCGACTGCATCCGAGCCGGAGTTGGTCGGTGGAAGTGGATACTCTACCATAGCTGGTAGAGTGATCTGGTTCGGCCAGTCGTTCCGAGGGCGTGGATCCCTGGTAGACGAGATTGCGTGGATACTTAGGTACTTTGGCTCCAGACAATTAACCATACGCCATGTGGTCGAGATATTGGCGTTTCACGGTCAATTAATCGACTTGGCGGCTTCGGAGTTATCCGGAGCGACGGCCTATAAATTTCGGGGAGTCTGGTGGGAGACGGCGTAAACTTCCCCACCTAACGGTCGTTCTCCCCACCGACCCCCGGCCCACAACAAAATATATATATACATATATATATATATATATATATATATATATATATATATATATATATATATATATATATATATATATATGTAGTCATCGACTTATGACCGCAATTGGTTCCAACCAGCCGGTCGTAAGTCGAACAACGTATATATTACATACAACAAAAAAAACAGTTTTTTTTGGTGCCACTTTACGTGGTCGTAAAGTGGTCGTAAAGTCCAACAGTCATAAGTCGCATATCGTCCATTTGCCAGAGAAGTAACCTTGTTGTCCTCAAAAGTGTATGGTTTATGGTGGTTTCTTGTTCACAGACATGTATAGACAAAATTAAGCTTGGTTGCCCGAATGGCAACCATGGGGAAATCTGTTATTTTTGTGCAAATACAAGATGGCCATCATCGACCAGGCTGAAAATATAACTTTTTAGGTAATGAACTTAAAATTATACATTAGACATCTTTTCCATATAATGTTGGCACTAGGAATCGATATCTAACCTTATTTTTGTGATTAGAAGTAAATTTGAGGTGAATGTTCGAGTTCCTGGCAATTGTTTGCCGTGTGAGATACATTTTGAATGACAACAAGGTCACTATTCTGACAACTGGACGCTCACATACGACATTAATGTGAGTTACTAATTCATTGTTTTGTTCTTCACTGGAGTATCTTCAGAAGTCATTGACTGATATGGGAATGAATTATGTCCACATCTCTGTGGATCTCCAGCTCTACATGGTGGCTTGCCAAATCAAGTGGCATGACGTTGATCGCTTTAAAAATGTGATTCTGAGGCCTGGGATAATGCACACTGTGCAGTCCTTCTGTGGTTGCATTGGCAAACTCATGCGTGGGTCTGGTATTGAGACTCTCATCAGTTCAGCATTCAGGGGCCTGGCAGGAATCATGAGTGGCAAGTCCTGGGTTCGATCAATGAGAGCCTTCCGGATGGTTTCGACTGCGCTTCTCATTTCCTTCCTCACCACCGGCCCCAAGACATTCCAGGAGTTGTGCAGCTACCTTGAGACATGCAGACAGCACCCAACTGGGAAGCACTGGGTTGATAACTTCATGAAGCCTACTCTGCTTGTTCATCAGCTTCTGCGTAGTGAGAGGGAGGCAGACTTCCTGCTGCAACAGCTAACACTTGAACGCATGCTTCCCTACTTCTTTGTTGCTGGTCACCATCACTATGCCCGTTACATCACCCATCACCTTCTGGAGATGCGCTATCTGCTGCCACCAGATGCCAAGTCAGAGCTCATATCAGGTGCTTTTGTGTGTCGTCACCAAGAAGGCATTTGGAATGGTGTGAGCTCTGATCAGTTCGGTGAACAAACTGCTATTAGAATTGGCAAGGGTGGCCTCAAGGGTATGACTCTTTCTCCAGAGATGGTAGCAGAGTGGATCGATTCCTTTCCTGTCACTGCCTACATCTCAGATACAATGGAGCACATCTATCCTGACTCCTCAAACAAGGACAATGAAGACCAAGTGAGAGAAAAGGACACAATAATCGGACCACTCACAAGGAGGAGGGGAAGAAGAGGAGAGAACTTGATGCAGATGATAGGCGCTGGATTTTACTTGAATTGTCGAATGTGTCTTATCCTCTTGAGAATCACTCACCACATCTGTACAACATTGCCAATGGTCGAATTGCTCCTCGAGAAGCTGAAGTGAATGTTGAGGATTCCATGGTTATGGGACAGAAAATGGTTGCAGAGTTCCATGCATCCCTTCCAGGTGGATTCCATGCAACCATCTCATGCCCCATCAAGACAATGGAGCACTTCCAGAAAGGAGTGAAAATTGGGGACAAGACGATCTTTGATCTCGAAACCATCTTCCTCAGGCTGCTGACTATTGGACAGCAAAGACAAATGGAGCTAGGACCTATCTTCCAGTTTTAGCTCTGCGCAGTACCCCCTTACGGATTGATGAATATGGGTGCTTAAGGAAAGGCAACAAAGCACCACTGGCACACAAACTCTGTGTTCAGGCACAACAGCCTCTGCAACCAGATGTTACCATTGTTGACGTGAGCCAACTTCTCTATCATATTGTCTGGCCTTTTAGGGGAACTGTGACAGTCTTAGTTCAGTCCATCAAGACAAGGCTGTCTACCATTGCTGGTCAGAAGATCTTGGTCTTTGACAAATATTATGATGTTTCTGCAAAGGACCATGAACGAGTGAGGCGTGCTGGCATTGGTTCCATCAACTATGACCTCACAATAAACACACCCCTGCCTAGTCGAGACGCCATCCTGAAAAACCAGCAGAACAAGTTGCAGCTGTCCAAGGTTTTGAGTACCTATAACTTTGGTGAAGGAGTTACTGTGGAGAGCCGTAGCCATGGTGCATTCAACCATGACGAAGCAGACATTACAATGATCTCACACCTGCTCATGGCTGCTGAATGTAATGCAAGAGTGATACGTATCCTCTCTGATGACACTGATGTTTTTGTATTGATGGTTTACTGGGTTTACCAGTGCAACATCCAGGCCACAGTGCAGATGGAAAGGTAGAATGGAGCAATTTGGGATATCAACACCACCTGTGACCAGCCTGGCCCCAAGTGTCTGCAGCTTTTGTGAATGCACTACTTCACTGGCTCAGATACCACGTCATACCCATACGGCAAGGGCAAAGTGTCAGCCCTGAAAACACTGAGAGCTGGCAACTTCCCTGGTTTGTACTCCGCACTTGGCAAGCTGAAATCAAGCCATGAACAGCTCATGGAAGCAGGGCGGACATTCTTCTGTGCCCTGAATAGTCAGCCAGAAGGTACCACGATGAGTGAGATGAGGTACTATATGTACACAAGGAAGTCTGGCAAGCCCCAAAAGCTCATGACATTACCTCCAACTGAGATCAATCTCTTCCTACATATTTTGCGTGCACATCTACAGACAGTACTTGCAAAATCAGCTGATCAGCAGGCCCCACCTGAACTTGACATTACAAAATATGGATGGGACATCAGAGATGGAATCCCAGTGCCAGCAACTTCTGCTACTCCACCAGCCCCTTTGGACCTCATGGATGTTGTGCGGTGTGGATGCAAAGCAGAGGGGAAGGCCTGCAGTACTGCAAGTTGCAGTTGTCACCATGCAAAGATCTCCTGCACGCTATACTGCACTTGTGGTTGCAGTGACAAGTGCTTCAACCCACCTAAGACTGTGGAGGACAGTGAAAGTGAAGTGGAAGAAGGGAGTGTCGAAGCAGAACTGGAAAGAGATGAGGATACGTAAGGGGACGAGTGCAATGAATGGGAATGAACAATACGTAAGTTGTCTACAAGGCTCTATGTCCTCTGTTCCTAAGATGTCCAATATGATGACATGACAATGTGTATGCTTTCTGATTATCAACATACTGTTGTGAACCATTCATGACTTCACTTTTGCATTGGTATTGCATAATTTTCAGCAGAAAATAGTCATGGACATTTCATGTGAACCTCTATTTATTCCTGAACGTAAAAAAATAACCCCAAAATTGAATTCCTCATGTGAAAATCATATGGAAAAGAGGTATTACACAGGAGTATATGTTGACCGATTAAAAACTTAGCCCCATAGTCTGACCTGTAGCGGCCATCTTGAATTTATGCAAATTACAGGAGCTCCCCAAGGAAGCCACCCCGGCAACCAACCTGAATTTTATTAATGGACCCATGTTTGTCCAAAACAATCATAAAACCATACATAACACTTTCCACATCAACAAGGTTGATAATGGAACACATAATAACGGCAAATGGACTAATAGGTCGTAAGTCGACGACCACCTGTATATAAATATACATATATATATATATATATATATATATATATATATATATATATATATATATATATATATATATATATATATTTATATATATATGTATATATATATATATATATACATAAATACATATATATATATATATATATATATATATATTTATATATATACATATATATATATATATACACATTAGGGTGTTCCAAAAAAATGAAAGTTTGATTTTTGCTGCTCCCTGATTTTGCCTTTGTTCCAATACCCCATAAGAACTTATAGGTCAAAAATGAACAAAATTCCATGATATTTCGGGGTTCCTCAAGTTGGCACAATTATGTCCATTATGGAGAGGGCATTTTGCACTGCAATGTCAAAAAGCTCATCTCGGTCTCCTTGGAAGCACTATTCTTTCATCCTATATGACTGCTGTGGTTTTTGAAAATATCAAACAACCATATTAATTGTGAAGTGTACTGCATTGTGCATATTCGACGGCAAGTTGTCAGTTACAGTTTGGCAAATTTCAACAATATTGTGCCAACTTGAGGAACCCCTAAACATCCTCCAATCTGCTTCATATTTGGTGTGTATCTTTCTACTGTCAAATGGAACAAAGGCGCACCGGGGAGCATGAATATTCATACTTTCATTTTTTACCCCCTATTATGAAGCACCCTAATACACATATATGCATATATATATATATATATATATATATATATATATATATATATATATATATATATATATATATATATATATATGCTGCTCCACCAAGCTTAGAGATTATAATGGATGCCTAATCAAGGTGAATATGTCGCAGGTGCCCCCCTCTCGGTCAGGATCTGAGCAGGAAGTACTTGCATGGCACGGGGGTTCATGGTCACCATTATAGTTAAGAGGTACTACTTCAATATATACATCTGCACAATTATAAATCATCACTTGGGCATCACTTGTCTTGAGTTACCAAAACAGAAATAAAAGCACAGGTATGTTTATTATAAGTAGTGTTTCGCCGATCAAATTGTTCAAATTTGCATTTGTCATGATAGTTGTAATCATCACAATATAAAAATAAAAAAAACATTCAAAGTATTTTTTGACATTTTGCCTTTTTGACATTTTGACATTCTTGTGCATAGGAAGCAACACATTATATGAACAGATAAAATTAACATCAAAGGTATCTCAGAATTCATGTGTGTATGCATGAGGAGAAAACATTGGAGCCTCAGATGGCACTGTGCTAATTGGTACTGTGTATAAATCCTTATTTCACAGGGTGTTGAGTTTTTAAATGAGCTCCCTTCACTTAGCAATCCCATGTTCAATGTTCTTTAAGATATAGCACATTATCATTCTTGATATATGACTTTGATAACCGTGAACAAAATTCCATTATTAATTGAGATTAGAGACAATGAATTTTATGAGTGCAGGGACTTGGAATGAAACTTAATAGGATTTTCCATTATGAGATGCAGTTTGACATCAGCCAAGAGGCTTGCTTTGAAATAATGATTGCAGCGCTGGAGAGAATATCAGAAAAAATTCCATAATTTCCCCAATTAACATCCAGTTATTTAATATACAATATTTGTTTGGCTTTTGTGTTTGGTATTTTTTTTAATTTTATTTGCTGGGTTTTTTTCCTTGTGCTCAATGAACCTTGTTTGGTTCCTGTTGCAGTGAGGTACTCACACAGTTGATCGTCAATTGTTTTTCCAAAACCATTGCGATTATCTTTTTACCCCATGCACACGAAGCAAAAGTGGGGTTAAGCAATTGGTTCATCATGTCTGTCTTTCTCTGTGTTAGTATATCTACAAATATCAGTTTATAATCGAGGAACAACTTTGTTTCAATTGAATGATATATTTTGAACACGAATCGGAATACGAATCATAAAATAAACTCGCAGTTTAGCAATGCTTTGTTTCTGAATTCATCCCAATTGCACATGCACAGAGAGGAGTGAGATCATTTTTTTTTTTTTGGTCTGTCTGCCTGTCTGGCAATCAAACAAAATTGAAAATCATTCCAAACAAGAAACTTACTGTTTTTAGCAACATCATAAAGGACGCAAACAACAGGCACGAATAACTAATGTGACGTGTTCAATGTGTTGGTGTGAAAGACGCTGCATTAATGGCTGTAAACTTCCAAAAAAAACTGATATAACCTTCAAAATATTAATTATATTTCAGTTCAATTATATACTTGAACACTACAGAACACACATCGCCTTTTTGGCACTTTCAAAAACCTTTCGTTTAACAGGACTTACTTGGACAAAATATTACTTTACATCATCTCAACCAATCAAAGTTGCTGCTCGCAGACCCTGCCCATGTCCTTTTTTCTCAAGACTGCATGGGGTAAGGGATTCTATGAACTCTGTCGTTAAGACTGTAGATTGTTTTGCCTTCCACGTCGAGCATATTTACATACATCACAAATACAGAATCTAAATTTACAATGCAGTTGTAGAGTACGTCGCTGCAATCGAGATATATTTTGTAGAATGAAAGAATTGTGATAGCAAAGAAGCCACATCATGAGAAGAAACAGCAAATCTCAGGGTGATTGTATTGGTGCCAAATAGGCATTGTGGCCTTGCCACCGACCCTTCATTCCTGGGAATAAATAATTACCACCTATAATATATGTTAGCAAGGTTGGTATTCAATTCTACCTGGCATCCATTCAGTCACCCAGTAAATACATTAAATGAACAGCTTAATAAATTTTCTTTACATTGAGTATACTTCTAAACAATTGGGAAACGACTAGGAGATAAGAGGCGTGATGTTATTCCTCATTTGTTTGTAGAAGTACATTTAGTGAAGCGGAATAGTATTCTGACAGTTTGATGTCAACTCATACCACCTAAATAATTAGTGGCTGTCCCATTTTAAAAGGATGACATTCATTCACCCAAACACCTTCAAAGTGAATGCACAATTGATGTCATAGGCCAACATGATCGTATCTCACATTTATTATTTTCACTCTGCTTCACTGGCATTTAATACCCAATCCAAATGATTTTAATTTAAATTGTCATTTCAATACATATCATGGATAAGCACCTGCATACTTCATTGACCTGAGCTGGCATTCACCTTTTGTTCATTTTTTTTTGTTGTTGTTGTATGCACTGTTGAGGCTCGTATGAAAGCTAACACAAATAACATACAAGGGGAGCAGGAGACAAGAGGGGCAGGAGAGGGAAGGAACAAACTGTGTGGAACAGAGACATAAGGAGATTTGTGGAAGGGAGAGGGATGGGGCATGGGTACACAGGGTGAACAAGATGGACACTGCAGGGACTTTCAGGAATGAAAGCAGGGAATTTGAAGGAGGTGGGTTTGGGGTGGATTAACGGGGGTAGAAGAGATCCTGGGTTTGGATGGGGGAAGATAAGAGATGGTGGTGAACAGCTGTTTTGAAGATCTGGAAGGAAGAGTGAGATTGAAGAGAGTGTGGGTGTTTGTATCAAAGGTGGGGAAAAAGAAGAATGAAAGAATGAAGGCGAGCAGTGATTCTTGATTATTTTTTTTAAACCAAAAGGGGGTTGCGAGACCTTGAGTGCCCTGCAGAAATATTAGGGTGGGGACATATCTCAGACAGAGTTGGGGTGGGGGGTTGGGGGCGAGGCTGGAGAGGAGACGATAGAAGACAGAAAGACCACTGACCTGCCTGCCGTGAGAGAGTGAGAGCCCCAAAGACTCAGCCTCACCGCGGGAGATGCCAATGATCCTAAATGCCTTGGTTTCCACAGCGTGAAGAGGAGAAAGGTGAGAGGCGGGTGCACCAGCCCAGAGGAGAGAGAGCAATACTCCATCAGGCTGTGGACGAAAGCTTTGTATGTGATCAGGGGCTCAGGTGTGCGAAGGAAGGACTTTGCGTGACAGAGGATGCCCAGTCAGTGACTGGCTTTGGAAATGTGGCTTTGGAAGCCAGCTTGGAAATGTGGCTTTCCCAGGAAAGCTCAGGGCAGGTACTGAGACCCAGAAGCTTGAATTAAAGGACTTCTTCAAGAGGATTGTTGAGAAAGTCGATGAGCGGGTTTTCTAAACGGATTTTATCCATTTCTGCAGAGAGTGAAGAGGTTGCTGTCTGGCATTGAGGATCTCCATCCATTGTTGGGAGAGCAGAAGCAGCATAACCAGAGGGTAGATTGACCTGCTCTGAATCCAAATTGATCATCGGCAATCACGCCATTGGTGATGAGGAAGGATTTTATGTCTGAAGCGATGATGGATTTCATTTCCATACCTTGCTGATGATTGGGAGAAGTCTGTTTGGTCTGTAGTTGTAGGGATTTTTTTTTCACTTTTTTATGCAGAGCGGTCATGATTGCTGATTTCCAAGCAGAGGGCAGATGACATTGAGCAAATGAGAGGGTGAATAGAAGAGAGAGAGGGTGAACACGAGCAGCAGAGCAGGTTTTTCGGACACGTGGGCTGATTCTGTCTGGACCGGTTGCAGAATCTGAGTCAAGGTTTGAGAGCAAGCTCTCCATCTTGTCAGGAGAAAAGGACACAAAGTCCAGGAAGAGCTGGGTGTGACTGGGTAAAGTGTGTACTGAAAGCGATGGGTTTGGGACAAAAGATTTAGAAGCAAACAGGGAGTTCAAGCATTCAGCCTTTTCATGTGTATTGTCAGCTGTGCAGCCATTTGAGTTAAGGGGTTGGAGAGGGGACATACACCAGAAACACACTTAACTAGAAGCCACCAAAATTTGGAGGAGGGAGACAGGTATGACAGCTCACACTTGAAATTCGAAAGATGTTGTTTTCTGCTCTCCTGAAGGTAGACACAACCTTGTTCTGAGCTTTGTGGAAGGAACTGAGATTGCCTTTAGTTGGATTAGCCTTCCAGGAGGTGAAGGCAAGTTGTTTCAGGACAACTGGCATGCCACAAACTTCAGTGTTGTACCATGGGTGGGAGGAGGGTAGGATAACTGAAGACGAGATGGGATAAATCTGTGCACAAGAGAGAGCTGATGTTGATGTCGGAGGAATTAGAGATGGAAGACCAGTCTAAAAGTTTGATGGCTGCTTGGAGAACCTGCCAGTCGGCCTGAGTGAAATGCCAGACTCAATGGCACTGAGGTGTTTCTCCAATAACAGCCAGAGAGATGTTTACTTTCACAAGCATGTGATCAGAAGAACCGATTGGAGTGGAGGAAGAACAGCAGATATTGTCAGGGAAATTTATCAGGTCGTTGAATTGAGGTCGATGGGAAAGGTGCATCTAGGGGAAGGTTGAGCCTTGGTAGGGGTTTGGTGAAGAAGGAAGTAGGCAGGGGGAGGTACAAGATTTGAGGGGTTGAGAAGAGGGGAAGGTGTGCTGAGAGGATGGAAGGAGCATGTTTGCAGTGATGAGTGTACTGATTGAGAGTGTGAGATATCTTTTAGGTTAGAATGCAGCCCACAGATGTTAGAACACCACACACTTTGGGACAACAGAGGAGGAGCTGTTACTGAAGCAGAAGACAGTGAAGAGGTGCCAGGAGCAGAGGTAGGATGAGGGACAATATGGGAGGGGTAATGAGAGGGGATAACAGGTGAGGGGTTAGGAGGAGGTCGATTTAAGGTGTTGGGGTCAATTGGCACTGAAGTGGGGAAAACAGGACGATTGATGGAACACGAACATGTATTGGAAACTGGGATTTTAAAGTTTTTTTAAGTCAGAGATGTGATTAAAGACATCACGTGAGGGGTGCAATGAAGGAGAATTAAGAGAATGGGAAAAATAAACGTTGTAACAGTCGGACGTTTTAGACACGGGATGAAGGAAAGGTCGAATTGAAAACAGTCTTTTGAAGAAGAAAAAGAGTCGTGAATTATGATACAATAAGAGGAACCACACATGTGAAAGAGGAGGTTGTAACATTTTAAGAGACCATTTATTTATTTTTTGATAAAGATTACATAATGTTAAGAAAAGGAAAGTTTGAAGAAAAATTGTGAAGGTGTTTGGTGAATTTGGATCGGCAAACGCGGACAGAAGCTTCTGTGTGGTCGTATGGCAGCTTAGCTGCCAGGATAGCTATCATTTCTTGAAGCACGACTGTGTCGCTGATGCAGTGCCCCTCTACCAGTACACACGCTGGAACTGTTACTCATTTCACCGACCTCGGAAGGATGACAGGCTGAGTCAACCCCCCTGGTGTATTAATTCAGCAGCCGATGGGGCTTGAACTCAGGACCCTAGGATCTCAAGCCACCACCCTAACCACTGAGCCAACACCAGGCAAGAAAGAAGCTTGGAGAAGCTGAAGAAGAACCACCACCGTCGCTCAAGAACCGGAACCGGAAGTCCTCTGAACCGGTAGTCCACAAAGCTGAGTAAAACTCTTTCTCACTCAATCAAAACGATTGCAATCAGTTGGTGATAAAGGATTCATAACAGGTGTTACATTTTTCTCAGGAGAGAAAAAACTTCTAATGTTAGAGGAAGTGTGTTGAGCCTAAAGGAGATCATAATTGATCAACTCTTATAAATTCCTGCCCATTAAAGTTGAGTGTCCCTTACTTTCCATTACCTTAAAACATTCACATCATTTTGACAAACGATGGACATCAAAGTACAAATCAAAACAAAGTAGAAATAACAATTGAAATCCAAAGCTGAACATCGAAACCCGCTACTCCTACTTCTACTTATTTAATGACCCAAATTATTCCCACCTTCTTGGTTACGTTCACTGGAGAAGGTTTTTGGCACAGGTCTTTTTCGATTAGGTTGGCGAGATCTGATGTTCGACCAAAGGTGTTTTAGGCAGGAGTTTGTAATGTTTTCACAATTCTGACAACTCACCGAATATTCATGAAAGACACCGTCCGATATTTAATGTTGACCAACGAATGTTAACAGATGAGGAATTCAGTTTAATGCCCATCTGAGGGACGGATGTAGGCGCATGTCGTGTTGCAACATCCTGCATGCGTAGCACAAATCTGACAGTTTATAGTAGGGTTGAAGTACACACTACACAATCCTGTCAGACTTAATATGATATCAAACGTTTTTTGGTAGAATTGCTCCATATGCAATATGGTTACCTAAACTTGTATGTCTCAGATCAAATTGACAACAAAGACGAGAAGAACTCAATTTCACAACAAACCTCATTCAGAAAAACATCCCCTCTTTACTTCCCACCCCGACAATTTTAGCTTTTCCCTTTTTCTTTCACAATCTATTTTGTGGCAATTTTGTGAGTCTGACATGTGTAAGCCCATTTTTTGTAATTCCTGTTTTGATATAAGTTTCCATTGGGTACCTACAACTTGCATCTTCTTCTATCCCCCCCCCCTCATTTTATCTTTTATTTGCACATATTTTTTTTCCTCCCCAATCCTCAGTGGTACACCATCTTATAACATACTCCCACGATAGACTGTTTTATTTTAAATTAAATATGTAACTGGACAATTGATGTGCACAGATGAAGAAAAGTAAAAAGAACAGCCAAATCTTCATCTGTGAATAAAGATACTACGCCACGTTTGTACGACGACGTACAAATGGCAATTGTTCGTTTTTGTGCCTACAGCTCAGCAGAGAGTAATACCACATAATGTGCTGTTCACTGTCCTTGCACTCAATAGCTCTTTTAATGTTTATTTATATTTGATGATGGCACATGGCTTTGTCATTGTGTATTAATAGCTACCCAGTTGTCACATGTGGTTGGCAGTAATTATCTTGGATAAAAAACCCTGCAATTAAGATTTGTAATGGAATACCCTTTGCTTCCATTAAGAGTGAATTAGCAGTCGTGCTGTGTCTACATTGGTTTTTGTTGTTGTTTTTCGAGATATTAATCACCCCTTAGTTAGATTGCTTGGCCAGAGTTCTGAAATTCAAATCCCAGAACAAACCTATACTCCAAGTATTATGACTATGATGAGCTTCCTGCTGAATAGGCATTCTTGAATGCACATTTGCGTAAATGCTTATTAAAATTGAGCAGATTTTCACTTTGAGTAAACAGCTTCTTTGCCAACACCATGCAATCACAAAATTACTTTCTGCATCAATAACGACGTGGTTGTAAAAAAAAATAACTTCATTATAGAGCATGGTGGCTGCCATGAAAGAAAATAATTGATGATATATCGATTTTAAATTGATATCAATAAAATCATGTTTAAACTAATGGACACAAAAGTAAATTAAAAACTGTTTAATGAAAACAAGGAATCATGTACAAATGCAAAAAACAAAGGAAGTATAAAACACAGCTTTATCTGCTGAAGTGGAAGCCATGGCTGAAGAGTGCAATCAAGAAAGAGAATTAAAAACAAAAATACAGACTGGAGTAATCTGGTGATATCATGAGCTGGGTCTACTTAAGTAGCTTTCAGCTTATGAGTGATCTCGCCATGAAGGACGCATTCTAAGCCACACTCGAGTCTGTGGTTGATCAGTGCACCAGGCGAGATGCTCTTATAGACTTGGGGGATTTAATTGCATCGACTGGAACTCATAGGGATGGTTATGAGACGTGTGTTGGTCCCCATGGGTCTGGAACTGTGAACCAAAATAGCACTAAGTTCCTTGACTTTGCAAAAAGTCATGGACTTAGGGTGGCTGGTTCATGGTTTCAGTGCCCACAGGCTCATCGCTGGACTGGGTATTCCAACGCTGGTTGTATGGCAAAGGAGAGTGACCATGTGCTCGTTGATTATCGATGGAGGATGATCCAGAACTGCAGGGTCCACCGGAGTGCTCAGTTCCTCAATAATGACCACAGGCTTGTTGTAGCAACTCCTAAGTTGCAGCTTAAATCTGGGATAATAGTACCATCCCAGCCTCGGCTGGATATTGGCAAGCTCAAGGATGAGAGGGTAGCTGAGGAGTTTGCGAACAGGCTGAGTGGAGATTTGGGGGGTGTGGGTGCTTTTGGGATTCCTGAAGAGTTCTGGAGTGCCTCAAGACCACAATCCTTGATGTTGCCGGTGGATGTCTTGGAACTCACCGGTGGGCAAAGAAGAATTTTGTCTCTCAAGGGGCACTGGAAACCATGAACCAGAGTCGCAGGGCCAGGCTGAATGGCAGAGCGAAGCGGTTCAGGGAGGTGAGGCGTAAAACTGTACGTCTGCTGAGGGTGGACAAGGAGGCCCATGTGTGAGGAATCTGTGAGGGGGTAGAGCATCAATTGTGATCAAGAGATTCTCTTGCTGCTTGCAGGGGAATTCATGCATTGCGTTCCTCCAAGCCCATCCCTCGGTGTACTGCAGCGTGAGTGGAGCATAGTGGACTCTTGACAGAGGAGTCTGAAGTAAAGGCCCACTGGGCTGGTTACTTTGAGCAGCTGTTCCAGGATGATCCACCAGCTGTTGAGTTGGATGTCAATAGTGTTACTATCCCTATTGCTGACCCTCCAATCAAATGTGATCCACCTTTGTGTGTGTAAACACAGTCTGCGATGAACTGGTTGAAATGGGGTGAAGCTCCTGGGATCTGTGGCATCCATGGTGAACTTCTCAATGCTGGTGGAAATGCTGCACTTATGTCATTGCATGCAGTTCTGTGCTCTGGCTGGAACAAAGGTATCATCTCAACTGAATGAAAAAGGTGCCTTGTTTTCCCTCTCTGGAAAGGGAAGAGTGATCGCCAGGACTGCAACAACTACCAAGTGACGCTGCTCTTACTGCCGGGCAAGATCATTGCTCGCATAATTATTGATAGGGTTCGCCACCATATGCTTGAGCACCAATGCCTTGAGCAGTACACCAAAGAGGTCAATGATTGACCATATCCTTGCTCTTCAGGTCCTCACTGAACACAGATGACAGTTTCAGCAGGGGCTGCTTGCAGCCTATGTTGACTTCTTCAAAGTCTTCGATTCAGTGAATTGGGATGCCCTCTGGAGGATTCTTGGTCTTTGTGGGGTGCCACCAAGACTGATTCATCTGATGTCTGAACTATACTCTGGCACTGAGAGTGCTGTGAGATGTGGTGATATCATCTCCGACTTATTTTCAGTTGTTACTGGAGTTCTTCATGGGTGTGTGTTGGTCCGCACACTTTTCATCGCTTGTGTGGACTGGATTCTGGGGAGGATGTCAGAGAGATAAAGCTGTGGTGCATCATTTGGGAATGTCACATTCTCTGACCTTGATTTCGCACATGATGCAATCATCTTTGTGGAGACTCTGGATATCATTTTGGGGCCCTCAAGTTGCTGAATGAGGAGTTGGAGCCACTGGGATTACGGGTTTCCTGGGTCAAAACTAAGATCCAGATATTTAATGACATCTTGGATGCTGCTATCTTGTCTGTACCTGTTTGTGGTGAGGATGTTGAGGTCACGGAGAGATTCCCTTACTTTGGCAGTGATATCCATGTCTCTGCTGGCTGTGAGCCAGAGGTCAATAGACATCTGGGTCAGGCCTGGGGGTCATGTATTCACTGTATCATGGAGTGTGGTGCTGCTGCTACCTGTGTGGGATGATGAAAGTCCATGTCTTCAGGTCCTTGGTGCTTTCAGTCTTGCTCTATAGATGTGAGACTTGGATTCTGACCAGGGATCTGAGAGGAAGACTTACTTCCTTTGTTACCAGGTCTCTTCAGAGAATCCTTGGCTATCGCTGGTCAGACTTTGTGTCCAACGAGTGGTTGCTGAGACTCAAATGAGATTTGTTACCTGCTTTGCCCATGAGCATCAGCTGCAACTGACTGTATGGACATGTGGCTCGATTTCCTGACGCTGATCCTGCTCACCAGATTCTGTCATCGTGGGAGCCTCGTGAGTGGAGGAGGCCAATGGGCCAACCACTTGCCTCGTGGTTGCAACAGGTTCATCAGCATCTCAAGGAGATGGGGATGGGCCAGCCATCCCACCTGGCAGATGGCCAGACAGAGGTCCCTGGAGTACCGGCGGAAAGTGGACATAGCGATCTGCTGCTCTGGCACATAATCTCTTACCTGACCTGACCTGAACTTGTGCATAACCTCGTGCAATTTACCGTCCTCTCTGCTCCATGCTGAGAGATTTGTTTTTGTGAAACCTACCATAATTAGGAGGCATATGAAAAGCACTGGTTTTACTCGCTTATACAAGGAGTCAGGATCATGGATGTGATCGTGGATGTGTGATATGGATGCACAGGGAAGAAATATCAGAAGACACTACAATAAAGGGAATAAAATGGCTTCGAACTTGAAATGACCAACCACCAACAACAAAACCAACTGGAGAGTCCATAAAATACCTCACTCAATGCAGTGTTCAAGTATATAATTCAATTTAATTTAACTAATGATTTTAAAGGTCAGATAAAAATTGTTTTCGAAAGTTTAACACGTGGGTTAAGTGTTGGTGACTTCCGGGTAGGCATGCAGATTAAAAAAAATCATGTCGCTCCTCTCTGCGCACGTTCGATCGTGACAAAATGAGTCTTATTCATCACCTTATTTAACATGTCCAATTTCGCAAAACTAGAGGTTTTTGGAAGTGATAAGAAAGCGATTTTAGGCCGTCAGCCATGGCTCAGAAAGTGCCTCATAATCAAGTTTCGTTCCACTCATCGGGAGGGGGGGGGGGGTAGACAAAGCCTTGAAAATATGATGGTATATGTCCAAATACATACAATGCAAAAGTTCTCCACTCAAATAGCTGCAGTTATTGTGTATTTTCATCTTGAAAATCGATGCATTCGCCGCGTTCTCTCATTTGAATTTTCTCCACACGGATCACGTGTGGGTCACGTGACGCCTCGACAGCCAATAGACGCTCCCCAGTGTATTATTCACCAGGACAATGGAGCGAACGAAGAAGTCAAACGTTTTACGTCTGTAAGATGGGATAAATGGAGAGAAAGTGTCAACAAATGGCTCATCTTAGACGGTCACGAACGACGTTTAGCCGAGAGTGCCGGCGCGGGAGGACTAACTTTGATCATGGGCCGATTGTACCCGGAGTGCCGGGGAAAAGATTTCAAGTTACCCTCCCCCCCCCCCCCTTTCAAGTTACCCAGGTCAAAAAACCAGTAAAGACCAGTAGCTTACTGGTCAACTGGTACCAGTTGAAAACCAGTAGCCAACTGGTACCAGTAAAGCCAGTTTGTTTCTTACTGGTTTTAATATGGAAATTGGAATAGAGTGATATATTACCAGTTGAAATACAATTGTATTTAACTAACTGGTATCAACTGGAACCAGTAAGACTTTAACTGGTACAAATATGAGCTACTGGTTTTTTCAACTGGGAAATTGGAATTCTGACTGAATTTAACTGGTACCAGTTGAAACCAATAGAGACCAGTTAAAGACCAATTAGAACCAATAGAGACCAGTTGAAAATGTGTACTGGTTTTAACTGGTTTTTCGACCTGGGTACTTCCTGGTAATCTGAAATCGATTTCAAGTTACCCCCGGGGGTAGCTTGAAATCGATTTAATCCTACCCCCTACGATTTCATATCACTCCCAACCCAAAACATTTATTTATGTTGTTTATTTACAAAAAAATAGTAATTTGATTGATATCAAAAACTAATTAGGGAAAACCCATTGACCACGTGACCGCTTTTAAAGGGTTTGCAATGAATTTTGATTTTATTATGAATGATTTTATTTTAATATTGTTATTAATTGAAATCAGTATTTCTCACACAGTTATAGTTTTTGCCACATTTTTTATGAAATCCTTCTTCGATATAGTTGATCCAAATAGACATACTGGTTTATCTTTTAAACCAAGTCAGACTATATTTACAATTATGGAAACGACGCAATACAATCAATGTATAACAAAGGCAATGAAAATAGCTTGTTTTTAATTCACAATTTAGTCGTTGTGGTGGTGGTGGTCGTGTGGAAGATTAGCTGCCGGGGTAGCTCTCATTTCTTGAAGCGTGACTGTGTTGCTGATGCAGTGCCCCTCTACCAGTACACACACTGGAACTGGTACTCATTTCGCCGACTTCGGAAGGATAATAAAATCAAAATTCATTGCAAACCCTTTAAAAGCGGTCACGTGGTCAATGGGTTTTCCCTAATTAGTTTTTGATATCAATTAAATTAGTATTTTTTTGTAAATAAACAACATAAATAAATGTTTTGAGGAGGGAGCACAGGTTTGTTTTCTGATTGGTGGTCTGGTTTGTGTTCAAAATATAGCATTCAATTTAAATTATGTTGTTCCTTGATCATAAACTGGTGTTTGCAGACAGACAAAGTGAACCAATGATTTAACCCAGTTTTGCTTCGCATGCGCGGGGATAAAAAGATAATCACAATGGTGATGGAAAACAAGTGACAATCAACAGTATGAGTACCTCACTGCAAGGGCACCAAACAAGGTTCATTGAGCACAGGGAGAAAAACAGCAAATACATCAAAACATCAAGAAAAAGAGCAATCAGACATTGCAGACCCTTGCAAGGACTTCTTTTGAGTGGTGTATTTTTTATAAGTTTTTGGATAAGTCCAATATGGCTGCCAAACCATGTGACCAATGGCATAATGTGTGTGAACCTTTTGTTCCTCATGGAGAGCCAGTCATATGTGTAGAGTTTCGCCTCGATCTGTTCAGCCACTTCAGAGAAGAGTATTTTTGAAGGGGGGGGGGGGTTAACATTACGGCTGCCGAATCACATGACTGAAGACATCGTCAATTTTTTTTCTGTGGACCATTTTATCCCAAGATGACTCTCAAAAATTTTGATACTGATCGGATGTGGCATTCTACATGTGCAATTATGATGTCATAACGAGGGGCCCCATAACTTCATTAAAAAAAAGCACACTCATTTCCCATGAGGTGTACTTGTTATGTGCCAAGATTAAATTTTTTCCTTGGTGCGGTTTCAGAGATGGAGGACCAAGGTTTTTCCATTTTTCCAATATGGCTGCCACACCATGTAACCTATGACATCATAATTGTCATTAAAACATTCTACATGAGTAGTTGCACCAATGGTGAAAATGTTATTTCAATCTGACAAGCGGTTGCGTCGAAAAACACGAAAATTCTGTGCGGACAAAGAAACAGACAAATGAAATTGCTCGTTGAGAAAGGAATTGCCGGAATAACTTTGTCATATCTCCATGATTTCTGAAAAAACAAAAACCTGGAAATCAATTTGGTTCTTATAAGTCGATATTGCTACTGTTTCATGAGTGATAGCACTTAGTTTGGTCATGATCATAACTTGGAAGTCAATCGGACTTTAAATGGCATTTTTATCGCAATTTGAAATTTTTGACCCGACCCCCCTGACATTCGACCCCCGACCGCTAAGAAGGATGTTGGTGTGACACCCCAATGAGAGTTATGGTTGGATGCAGTATTGGAAGATGCATATTTTGGTTTTGGTTTGAAGTCGATACGACCATTTTAGCGGACATTATTGCGAAAATAAGAATTTCGGTTTTTCGGTGACCTTGACCTTGACCTTTGACCAAGATTCACCAAAAACGACAAGTGTCGAAGTTGGACCATGGCCGACGTCTGTACCCAGTTTGATCATGACCGCTGAAACGATGTGGCTGCTACAGGGTAAACAAACACACAAACAAACAGACACACAGACACAGAATGACACACACAACCGACCAACATAATTGCCGAAACCCGAAGGATTCCGGCAAATAACAAACAAATGAAATTGCTTGTTGAGGAGAAATTGCTCGTTTAAGTGATTCTTCACTATTGAGAGATAGGGCAAAACTGATATATATATATATATATATATATATATATATATATATATATATATATATATATATATATATATATATATATATATATATATATATATATATATATATATATATATATATATATATATATATATATATATATATATATATATATATATATATATATATATATATATATATATATATATATATATATATATATATATGTATATATATATATATATATATATATATATATATATATATATATATATATATATATATATATATATATATATATATATATATATATATATATATATATATATATATATATGTATATATATATATATATATATATATATATATATATATATATATATATATGTATATATATATATGTATATATGTATATATATATATATATATATATATATATATATATATATATATATATATATATATATATATATATATATATATATATATATATATATATATATATATATATATATATATATATATATATATATATATATATATATATATATATATATATATATATATATATATATATATATATATATATATATATATATATATATATATATATATATATATATATATATATATATATATATATATATATATATATATATATATATATATATATATATATATATATATATATATATATATATATATATATATATATATATATATATATATATATATATATGTATATATATATATATATGTATGTATATATATATATATATATGTATATATATATATATATATATATATATATGTATATATATATATATATATATATATATATATATATATATATATATATATATATATATATATATATATATATATATGTATATATATATATATATATATATATATATATATATATATATATATATGTATATATATATATATATATATATATATATATATATATATATATGTATATATATATATATATATATATATATATATATATATATATATATATATATATATATATATATATATATATATATATATATATATATATATATATATATATATATATATATATATATATATATATATATATATATATATATATATATATATATATATATATATATATATATATGTATATATATATGTATATATATATATATATATATATATATATATATATGTATATATATATATATGTATATATATATATATATATATATATATATATATATATATATATATATATATATATATATATATATATATATATATATATATATATATATATATATATATATATATATATATATATATATATATATATATATATATATATATATATATATATATATATATATATATATATATATATATATATATATATATATATATATATATATATATATATATATATATATATATGTATATATATATATATATATATATATGTATATATATATATATATATATATATATATATATATATATATATATATATATATATATATATATATGTATATATATATATATATATGTATATATATATATATGTATATATATATATATATATATATATATATATATATATATATATATATATATATATATATATATATATATATATATATATATATATATATCACCATACCTCAAAAAGTTGTGGACGGATTCGGATGAAACTTGGTGGACACATTGGGTGTATGGCAGGGAAGAATTGTTTCAATTTTGGTGAAGTTCGGAATCCGGATCTGGATGCACTAATTATTAATTTTTTAAAGGGATTCTTCACCATTGAAAGATAGGGCCAAAAATATAGCATGATATTTCAAAATTGTCTTGGGCCCGATGTGTTCTCATGGATCAGGCATTACATGGTGGAGGTATGTGCTCTTCCAAGTGCCCTTCTCGTTTTAATTCTGTCTTCTGGAAATGTCCTTCAAATGTCTCTGTTTATGTCAGTGTTGAAGTTTTGTAGTACGTACTAAGCATCTTTTTTTCAAACCATATCTGTTAATATTCATTGAACACATGAGATGTTTTCTCATTTCCTTGTTACCCGCCCTCAGCCTCAGACAGTCTTTCTGTTCATTCTTAATATTCTATTACAGGTCATCAAACAAATACTGCTTCATATCATAAATTACTAAATATGTGAACAGGATTCGGCAGGATAAGAATATGTCTAAGAACACATCTTTCAAATTAAAATGTACATTGTGTTCTTACTTTACTTGTCCTTGTACACAATATAGATTAATACGTCATATTTACACGATACTTGATCAACACTCGATTAATACACGTTTGAATAGGCGGCAATTTTTCCCAATCTCACCCCACGATATGGAGTTCCACCGTACTCCATGATGCTTGTACACAATATAGATTACTTTTCTCAAGGAAGACATCTCAAAGAGACACTAATTTTACTCTACATTTTCCTGTTAATCTCACATCAGGTACAACCATGAAGTTTTCTGCTCACACAGGCAGCACCTTGAGACAAAGAAATGTGACAATACATCGACAGGTCAGATTAACAAAAAAGCTGTTAAAAAATAGAAGAAGTTTGCTTCAAACAGGAACTTCAGTGAGTTTGCTCAAACTAAGGTCGCCAAATGAAAAGTGCAAGTCATTTCTAATCGATATTGATTCTAATCTGCATTCCCAAGTAGTCTGTTTTTGTATCGATAGCAGAGGCACGTGGAAGAGATAGTAATAGTACACTGAATGGATCAGGATGTAACAGGCCAAAATGGACAGTAGAGGGAGGGTCAGGCCCGTAGCCAGGGCTCAGTATTAAGGGGGGCATATGAACTGGATGGGGGGGCACAATTATAATATTTAATCTTTTTGATAACCCGGTATACTATTGTATTCATGCAGCATTGACACATCTATACTGAGGTTGCCGTCGCATACTAACCAAATTGATCTCAGCTAGATTTAATATGTTCCGATGTTTTTGGCCTAAAATTATTCGAATGCAGGAGAGCCGCAACAAACTGGCACATTCACAATGCAGATATTCAATGATTAGACAATTGGCACCAATTCAGGTGCACTTATACAAGGTGTTGTCAAGAATTGGCATTAGAAAAATTAATATACCAGAGATACAATGACTAAACGGGGGAGGTTGGCACCAGAATCAGTGCACTTTGAAATAAGATACAGTCGGCTATGACCTGCGATCATCACGTTAAACTATCAACAGCAAATACGACCAGCCTGAAGATACCACAAGGTCCGCATTTAAAGCAGTCAATTACACAGAGGTAAGGTTATCCACAAAGCACTCGATATGGGATATGCAAAGCACCAAACACAACATTTAACTTAAACATCAGAGGTACAAAGCAGCCGACCACGGCGGATGCTAACCACAACCACACTGCAACCACAACCACACACGCATCACCAGCAATCACACACACACAATCTGAACTCCTCGTATAGTTTTTATACCGCTGTACTCACTGTCAGAAGAGCTGCAGGCGACGTGTCTCGGTGTGGAATCTTCTGAGGACCTTCTCCTTCCATTCATTCAGGCATTTACGTGTGAGGTCTCTCTCGAAGACCAGCCATTCCAGTTGTGCCTTGCGTGCATGGCGCATGGACTGTCGATGGTCAGTGAAGACATTCCTCAATGTTGAGAATGAGTTTTCACACATGGCAGTGGACGCACCAAGTGTTAGTCCAAGTCTCATAGCAGTCACTACACTTGGCATGGCTTTCAGCGTTTTGTGGTATGTTGAGAGGAGTTTTTGTGTTGTCCATCTCTCGTTTGACTGCTTTTCTGTCTGTGTGCGAATAAACTGCTTTGTAACCACACACTCTGTTTCACTGATGGTTGACTTTGTTAATGTCATGATGTGCTGGAGCAAGTGGGGATCCAAAAACGTGCCATTTTCAGGATTCAAGGCAGCGAGTGAACGGGCGAGTTGTGTGTTGCGCTCACTGAAGCGCTGAGCGATCTCTCCAAGCACAGTGTCAATTGCACTGTAAAAAACCCTCTGCAGTTCCGTCTTGTCATTGTCATTGTTTTGTCCTGTTGTCTCCAAAACTATAAACTGTTCCAAGTTCTTATGCATTGTGCGTCTCTATTTTGGTGGTGCAGGTGTAGAAGTGTGAGCATCGTTGGCCTTGTTCCACAGATCAGTGAACTCATCCTCAGAGCGGAGTTTCTTCACGCACTCTGTAGCACTCACCACCAGTTCCAACCCCGTTAGCAAGTCCATGTCCTCTGCCTGCAAGAGTCTGTTAGGGCCATCCAACAACATCAGCAGTTTTTGTACAAAGATAGCAATGAACATGAAGGCAGGCTCAGTGACTTCCCGCAAAAGCCCAATAGCCTCCATCCTCATCTCTGCACCGTAGGCACGCTCCTCATCAATCTCCGACAGTAAGGATGTGATATCCTTAAAAGATCCTATGATCACAGACACGGTGGCTAAATGTCCCGTCCACCTTTGATCAAGAAGTCGTTTTAACCGCTCACCTTTATACTGTGCAGCAACAGTGGGCTTTCTGAACAATTTGTACAGGCAACAACAAACCTCGAGGAAATCAGTGACAGCTTTCTCTGCTGCCAGTTCGTGGATAACTACCAGATGGATTTGGTGAATCAAGCAGTGCACATAGGGGATTTCTTTTTCCAATATCTCTTGCAACAACTTTTGCACCCCACCGTGCTTCCCAGCCATTACCGAAGCCCCGTCATACACCTGACTTAATATTTTTGATGTGTCAAGTCCTGTTTTTGTCAGCTCTGCAATTATTAGGTCTGTCAATGTTTTTGCATCTCCAGCGAAGGCTGTAGCTATTGTGAGTAGATGATTGATATGTTCTCACATTCAGTGGGGTCCCTCGTCCCATCCACCTTGATGGTAAACCACGATGTGCCTACTTCTTCCACGATGGCATCCGTCACAACATTACTCAATGTGCAGATCAGTTCATTCTTCATTTCCGGACTAGTATAGCTTGCGTTTCGTGGGATATGCTTCATTATTTCGGCAAGCTCGGTGTCTTTTTTGAG
The DNA here is from genome assembly GCF_056783735.1 of Eptatretus burgeri. NCBI lineage: Eukaryota > Metazoa > Chordata > Myxini > Myxiniformes > Myxinidae > Eptatretus > Eptatretus burgeri. Next base: position 84,535,049 of record NC_140970.1, on the reverse strand, counting down.
TGTGTAGTTTAAAAGCGAGAGAAAGAGCCCACTGCGCCCATCTGACATATCTTCAAAATGATCAAGGCTCCCTCTAAAAGGTATCTGATTTTCGACAAGAAATCCCACAACATCTATAAGAGCAGACACATAGTACCGGTTTCTATTTAGCTGGTCAGCATTGAGGAGTGTGGAAATCTCCTCACCACAATCGATGCGCCTCTCATTCTCCTTCCATCTCAAAACAGAAGTTAAATGTTCCTTTGAAGTTGCGTGTTTGTGAAACCCCCTCTCTTTCTCAACGGCATGTTTCCAATTCCGGTAACCTCGCACTGTGAAAGTAGAGTCCACTGGGCCGCGTGCAGTGTTAAACTTCCTACATGGATAGCAGAATGCTGCATCTGTCTGCACACTGTATTCCAGCCATTCATTAGTCTGGTACCGCGAGGACACAAACGAGCGACTCTTGTTCTGCAACAAATGGCCAGGGTACCGCTGTAGAACAACTTGATTCGGTGTCTCACTTCCAAGATCATCGGGAAGCGGCTTGACAGTCACACCCGACCCCGAGGCCGCCGCCGAGCGTGGCAACTCTGCTGCCTGCGCTGGGGCTCCAGCCGCAGGGCTGACGTTGCTGGCTTGGCCTGGTTGGCCAGCTTCTGTCGGTATTTCATTGACATGATCGTCTCCTCCTCCTCCTCCTCGTCCTCCTTCTCCTCCTCCTCCTCCTCCTCCTCCTCCAACTCCTCCCACTTCTTTCATAATCTTCTTTCATCATCTTTATTTTCGTCGGTTGCATTTTTTCCTTTTCTGAGCCATTTTCGTATATCCATCATCCACGTCTTTTCCTCCTGCTGCAAGCTCGCGCTCTCCATGACTCGGCCCTCGTGACTCGTGTCACGAATCTCACGACTCGCGAGATTTGACGGTTGATGGTTTTATTTATTAAATGATCCATCCATCAAAAACAGGTTTTATCTGCATAATTTCAAATGGAAGCACGATTGCAAACACACATATTTTTAATTTTTATTATAAAATTACTTTTGTAAGATGGAGGGTTGACGGGCTGTGAAGGTCACGTGGTGCACGTGCACTTCATCTTAAATTATGTAAATTTATGTCTTTTCCTTTATCATATTATCATATTATGACTATATTACATTTATACCTAACTTACAACGAATCAGGTAACCTGCTCAATCGGGTCTCCATATCGAATACGCTGATTGGCTATTCCTTAAAACTAAATGATCCACCATATATATATATATATATATATATATATATATATATATATATATATATATATATATATATATATATATATATATATATATATATATATATATATATCCATCCACAACATCGACATTCGACACGAGGTCTTGGCTGCTGGCATTGGTGCTTGCGTTATTATCTTTTACCTTGTGGTCTTGGACTGTATTGTCTTGCCAATTGCTTTTGGAGATGCGCTGGGAAGCGCACACTTATCTCTTGACTCTTATTCAAAGAAGGATATTATAAAAGAACAGTTTATCCAAGAAGGCCTTATTAGTCACCACGTTGAACATCTGGAATAAGGGTACTAGTTCACATAGGTGAACTCTTAAACAGCAAGTTCACAGTGGGCGCTCGTCCTTAAACACTAAGTTGTTCACAGGGTGCAACAGGGCATAAATGGGTGGTGTACAAGTGGGGGGGCACCAGATGCGCTATGGGGGGGCATTACACCCAAATGCCCCCCCAAGCGACGGGCCTGGGGAGGGTACGGTGGGGGGGGGGTGCGGACACTAACAGCAGAGTTGAAGCCCAAGATAAAGGGAGATTTGCACAAACAATGAGCGTGAGGAGGAATGAGGAGCGGGAAAAGACAATATAGATACATAAGGAAACTCAAAGGAGGGAAAAACTGGAAGTTTGGAAGAATGGCTTGAAGTGGAGTGGGGTGGGTTGTAGGTGGGAGGTTAATGAAGACAGAAAAGATCATGGATTTGAATTGGGGACGATTTGAGATGGTGGTAAACAGCTGTCTAGAAGAACTGGATGGAAGGATGATATTAAGGAGAATGTGGAAGTTGGTTCCGCAGGTCGGAAAAGAGCGCAATGAATGAGTGGTGCTGAGCAGTGATCCTGGATTTATGTAGTTTCACCAAAAGGGGTTGGTGGTGAACCATGTGTGCCTCGCAGAATCCTGGTTGGGGGGGGGGGGGTGGGAAAGCAGAGAAAGAGCAGAGGGTGCAAGACCAGAGGAGAGCCAGCAGAAGACAGAGGGATCCTTTGCCCCTCTTTGCCTTATCTATCCTTTGTCCCTCTTTGCCCTATCTATCCTTTATCCATATTTGCACTATCCAATCCTTTGTCCCTCTTTGCCCTATCTACTTGTAGGATCACTATACTTTTGCAGACCAATTGTGCTCTTTCCTCCAGTACTTTCAGATGATTGAACAGTGCTGCTGCATTGTCTTGTTCATGGTATATATCTGCAATCTGTTACACAATTATGACCAATTTCATTTTCTGCATAGTCAGCTGGTACAGCTATTTATGAACTTTTCACTGAACAATCACCGTTATTTAATTTTCCACTTCTTTGTTAGGCCTTAATGAGCCCTCCTGATTTTATCAATGCCTCTGTCTTTGTAGCGATTTTCTCCACCGAACAACCCCTCACTCCTGTACCATCTTCATGACGCAAAGTCAATAACGTTTGAGATGAAAAACTCTATTTGTGATGTGACAGCAATCGTAGTGCAAGCCATACATGATATAATTCTAAGTACATGTTAGCCAACAATAACATGTAATAATTTTATCACAATGCATTCCAAATATCAACTATTAAGATGGATGATAGAATGAGGGAATACCAACTAAATCTGTCAATAAACGTTGCATCAGTTAGAAAATTTTAAAAACGCAGTTGATTATTTATGTGTTTGGTGAATACTCTCTCTCTCTCTCTCTCTCTCTCTCTCTCTCTCTCTCTCTCTCTCTCTCTCTCTCTCTCTCTCTCTCTCTCTCTCTCTCTCTCTCTCTCTCTCTCTCTCTCTCTCTCTCTCTCTCTCTCTCTCTCTAGAATACCTACCATCCGTGAAAATAATATTAAGTGAAAGTTTCTCATGTCGGCCTGCGGCAGACCTTCTAATGAAGTGGACAAGGAAATGAATGAATAATGTAAAAATAGACAGCAGAGCAAACCGAGGTTACTCATCAATTTGCATGCGTGCTGTTTTACAGACAAGCCAATTAATCTGGCCTTCGAGCGGTAGAATAAATCCACCTGGCGCAGCTTTGGGCCAGGTTTATTCTTTCTTTGCTCACCTCGTCCCTGCCTGAGGCTTGCACATTAATTACTTAGCCTTGCAGCACATCTGACATCAAGTTTCCCTGCTTTCTTTACTTCTTTTCATTCGAACCTTCTTTGTTTTCTCGACATACCTTTTGTATATTGCAATTTAACTATTTATCTTTTTAATTTTTTTTTTTTAATTTCTCATTATTTTGCAGCTGAAGTGCTTGTCTCTTTACAATGTGCTAATGCCCTTTGACGAGCTTGCATGCGCATCTGCTGCATGCACGAAGTAGGACAGGGATGTGAAATGATAATATGAACAAGTCAACACAGTTTATGGGATTTGAACCTGGGAGCGCAATATTACGAGCCTTCCTTCGTTCATTGTTTTACATTTGGCTTGAAAGCTGTGGAATTGCCTTTCTTTTTGTTAACTGCAATCTGTTTAAAAATTATTTTGATAATTTTTGTAATCAGTTCAACATTAATCTAACCGGCTGATACATTAATAATTACTTCTGAATTGTCTAGTCTGGATTTAATTCCCGACCTGACTATAAATTGTCAGATCGGTGCTTCCCAGACCCTGTTGCGTCAGAAAGAGCGCCGTCCCTTGGATTGCCATGACATCTGGGTGCCCTGTCTGCTAACATTAGTTGATTGACGTCAAAGATCCCATGGTGTCTTTTGTGCACAGTTGGTGAGTTAATCACCAACACCCTGAACAAATGACAAATTCATGCCCAAATTAGCTCAATGTCAGGCCGAGCCGGCCGGTACCTGAGACACTTGGGTCAAAGATTTCCTCTGTCGTGCCGACTATTCAGAAAGTAGGGAATGTTTGGGGCTGTTAAGAATTAGTAGTGGTAGTAGTCGTTGCAGTAGTAGTAGTAGTACATCTTGTACTCCTAACATAATAATTGAAACAAGAGGTATTAAAGAAAGTATATTTTTACTCTTCTTGACTGATGTTGCAAATCAATTTGATAAAATCCCAGTTGCTAACAGATGTGTTTAAACAGAGCTATCTATGTTCCTGTACACATATCAATCAAGTGACGAAAGAAAGTTTAATCCTCTAATTAGCTCGCCATCGAAGGTGGATGGAGGTTATGTTTTCATCCTTGTCTGTCTGTCTGTTTCTCTGTCTGTGAACAGCATATATCCAAAACTTGTGGATGGATTCGGACAAAAATTTGGTGGAGAGGTTGGGTTGGTTATTTTTGAAAAAAGAAGGATGAATTGGTTCAATTTTGGTGAAGATCCAGATCCGGATATGAGAAGTTTTTAAATGATGCTTCACTATTGAGAGATTGGGCCAAATATGATATTTTCGTGGGTCTGGGTGGTTACGTTTAACCCTCCCAACCCAATTGTGGTGGACGGGCGGTTAACACCAGCCAGCCCAGATAGCCGAGCAGTTTTCCTGAAGGAGGCGGACACTTGATCCTCAGAGATCATCGCACGCATGGGAGTGGCATTCGCTCTCCTTCCTTCGGTGACATACACGAGGCTTCGAGGTCTGTCTCTCACGACCAGCCAAGAGTTGATGGCCAGGGTCTTGCTCCACCATGCGAGCCAAGTCACCTCACATGAATACGAGAATCGTGCCGTCTTTTTCATGCGTCAAATGGAAAGCCAGCCGTAATGTCCTAACTAAGGGTCCTGTCACACCTTGACGTTTTAGCCAGCGTATGGCAACATATCAAAATGAATGTAAAACGCTGACATACACTGAACTATTGATGTTTTTTTTCCAGTTTTGGACGTATTCATAACGAGTTGGACGTATCCATAACGTATTAGTAACGTACACAGAACGTTTCGATAACTTATAGATAACTTATACCAACGAATGCTACAGTGTGTTACTTACAACTTATGCCCAATGATAGTCTAACTTATGCATCGCGCGGCAGCATATCGCCAACGATCACTTGGTGTAGCCTATTAATAGGCTGCCGCTCAACGATGTAAAGCAAAACCGCACTACAAATCGAAGTGTCAACATCACCATCATGCCGAAGAAAAAAAAAAAACCATGGAGTCTGGAACACTGACGGATTCCTCCTGTGAAGCCCATTTTTATATATCAATTCACTTAAACGCTGCCAATACGCCATTATACGGTAGCTGTATGTTAGAAACACGTTCAGTAAGTTCTGTGATCGTCCAGAAGACGTCAAATATGTCTACATACGTCAATATGCGTTGGAGATACGTTACACATAGGTTCAAAGCACGTTACTCATCGGTTAGAAATAAGTTTCGGGTACGCTAAACATTACCTCGACGTGTTTCGACTTATGAGTAACTTACAAGTAACGTGTGTCAACGTGTCAACGATCGCATAACGTGCATACAACTTATGGCCAGCATATGCGGAACATGTGAGTCATACGCTGGCATATGTCAAAAAATTTTGAGCATGCTTAAAATTTGTCGACGGGCTCGGCGTACTACGACGTATGACAGCATGCTTCAGCATGCTCTTAACGTATACAAAACTTACCCATAACGTATTCGACGTGTGCCAGCGTTTTAGACAAATTTTTCATACGTCGGCATACACTGGCTAAATCGTCAAGGTGTGACAGGGCCTTTACACGCAATCTCCTCGCTCCTACGTCCCTTGACCACGTGTGTCCCTTACACAGAGGATTGAACCAACTCAACCAACAACTTCCTTGCTTCTTCTTTCACCTCTGTGTGTGGCTTTCTCACACAAAACCCGGGAAGGCGGGGCTTCTGCCTGCTCGGCATGTTTTACTGGGAACACGTGGGGAACAGAACCGTCAACATTTTGGTGTTGGTTTCATGCAAATCGGATAAGAATTGACCGTGTTACGACTAAAACCGCACATTTTGCAATGTCGTGACCCCCCCCCCCCCGACCTTTGACTCCCAACCGCTAATAAGGGTTATTATGTCATTGTGTCATGTCACATATCACAAGATGGGACATTGAATTCTGAACATTTTGGCATTAGTTGCATGCAAATTGGATACAAATTGACTGCGCTATGGTAAAAAGACGATTTTGACCTTTTCACTGTCCAATTACAATATATATATATATATATATATATATATATATATATATATATATATATATATATATATATATATATATATATATATATATATATATATATATATATATATATATATATAATTATTCACCATTGAGAGATGCAGTCAAAAATGATGTATAGCATGATACTTCAAGAAGTTATGGATGGATTTGGACAAAACTTGCTGGATGAGTTGGATAGGTGACAAGGACATGCCGATTCGATTTTAGTTCACGTCTGGATGCATATCCGGCCTAGCAGTGGGATACAAAACGTAAACTCTTCATCCTGGCAAAGGTATGCACTGTACCGAGTGCGGTTGCACTTTTCATTTTGTGGTTTAGAATGTTTTGACTCATGAGCTTTACATTGCTGTTTTCTGCTTCCTTTATTACCTCTGCCACTGAAAGTGGACGAAGGTTATATTTTCACCCCTGTTTGTCTGTCTGTCTGTGAGCTGGATATCTCAAAGTGTTGCAGACAGATTCAGACTAAACTTGGTGGACAGGTTGTGTGTATAATAAGGACCAATTGATTACATTTCAGTGAAGATCCAGATCCGGATATTAAACTTTCGTTCTAATTTGCTGTTGTATCTTTTTCTTCTACTCCGACTACTAACACTACTGCTCCCACGAATACTACTACTACTACTACTACTACTGCTGCTGCTGCTTTAAGAGCTCCAATGATCCCCTCTTGCAGGGTCAGCCAGGGAACATATTTAACCCAAGGTTTTCATGAACCGTCTGGCCAGGCGTGACATTCTGAAGGTTGCAGGGGTGTGCTGGCATTCAAAAGTCTGATTTTCGTGCTTTTTGCGAAAGACACCGTGGGATATTAAACGCCGACCAACTAATGCTAGCAGACGGGTCGCCCATTTTAACGTACTCCCGAGGGATGACACACAATGATGAATCGCCCTGCATGCGAATCACCAGGATGACAGTTTATAGCTGGATCAATATTTGAACTCATGCTGGACAGCTCATGGTGACTGTGCGAACCTTTAGGTTAGCCTGCCACCACCTTGTATATGTTCTTGCATTTACCACCAAAAAAATAATTTGCCTCCACATTTGGACTGATTTTATACTGTTCACTCATCTTAACAAAATGTCTGCAGGGTAATTGGGTCGCACAGCATTTAACTGTTTATCCTTTTCAAAATGACTCCAACTGCCTATCATGAATTGAGTTCATAATGGTATTTTAACTAATATTTCTCAGTGTAAATGTTAATTAGAATGTAGCATTAACAGTGTGTTCCTGTTGAATACAAATCATTAAAAAGTTTATTTCATAATTAGCTTTGACTGGCAGGATGGCCAAGGGGCACAAACTTGCTTATGAGCTGTTTTGTCTGGGTTTGAATCTCGGCCCAGGTATAAACGATCATCGTGATGTCTCCCAGGCAAGGCAAGGCATCAACGTGTGTGAGGTCCCTTGGATGGACGTTGAACTGGGTGTCCCATCAGCTGGCATTAGTTTGTAGATGTTAATGATCCCACGGTGTCATTTGCAAAGGCGAAGCGAGTTATCGCCGACACCTTGAAAAATTTCAAATTCCTGCCCCAACCTTCAGGGGGCGTTCCTAACCTACAGGGGGCGTCGCATCAACAGCACAGCCACGCCCCCCTTAGCCAGTGATGCCACTCACAGCCATGTGCTGCATATGGAAGAAGACAAAGAGCTTTTTATTACCGTCGCAAACTTTGTTGCTAAGGTTATGTTTTGATCGCTGTGTATTTATTTATTTATTTGTGAATATGTGTGTTTGTTTGTTTGTTATTCGCATAACTCCAAAAGTATTGAAATGAATCACAGCACATTTGGTGGGATGATTGGTTATTATCCAAGGACCATTTGATTAGATTTTGGGACCAATCGGGTCAAAGGTCAAGGTCAAGGTCATGAAAAGGTCAAAATCGTCTTTTTGCCATAGCGCGGTCAATTTGTATCCAATTTGCATGCAACTAATGCCAAAATGTTCAGAATTCAATGCGCCATCTTGCGATATGTGACAT